>NC_025997.2:65787805-65881546 GCF_000442705.2 Elaeis guineensis
CTATTGACATGCTATAAGGCTCCATCAGATGTTCTTCGTGCGGGTCAATTTAGTAAACTCATCTCTAATGAGCACTTACATCTTGTATTGGTGTCACTACACAAGTGATTGTGAGATCAACCACCTTCTCCATCGAGCATACATAGGATGTACCAGTCTTACTGATATCATCGATCTCTGACTCGATGATCCAATGACTGAAAATATTTTAGATTGAAACTATCAAAATTTTAGGTCTCACTGACATGATCTCATCATGATCCTAAAATCATTATCCTAATCTATGGGGTTTATCATAATCATAAAAATATGATGTAGCAAATGATAAAGCACAATACCTCATGAATAAAAAAAACTAATGTCATGCTAATGAGTAGGAAGATTTCAACAGAAAAGTTCTTTCACATCACCCATACGATTGGCTTGTAGGATATTATTTTTTCATTAGTGTCACCATACAAGTGGTTGTGAGATCAATCACCCTCTCCATCGAGCATACATAGGATATACTTGTCTTATCGGTATCATTGATCATAGACTCAATGAACCAATGATTGAAAATATTTTAAGATTAGGACTATCAAGAATTTAGATCTCACTAGAATGATCTCATCATGGCTTTAAAATTATTATCCTAATCTATGGGGTTCATTATAATCTTAAACAAGTATAAGATGCAGCATATAATGAATCAAAATATCTAACTTTATTAATAAATAATATCAAATACATAAGTTTGAAAGATAAAATATAAAAAAATATTCCCATCATATTATATATACGATTGACTTATAGGGCATTATTCTTTTAGAATCGATCACTCCTAGTAAGAGGAGATAACATCCTGTACATTCTCATCTCTAGATGACTTAGAAAGTCTTTATCCAAAGCAAGATGAAGATTAGAAAAAAATTTTAATACTTCATCATCAGAGTTATCACTGATTGATGGAGAATCAATATGAATATGTATTTGAGTATGATATGATTTCATACTCACGAACATATTCAGGATGCAGGAATGATCGAAGGATTGAATTGCAAGGTAACTTGCCACTAAATAGTATAATTGATATTTTTATCAAATTTCACATCCTCTGGATAGTCATGATACATCACTAGTATTAGGATCTGATCACGCAGCAAAAGGTTGGATTTTAAAAATATTTATGAAATCCTATAATACACAAAATCCTAAACCCTAGGACCTCCTTTGATGCATTCAACCAAATTATTAAACTATGATAAAATGAAGTACATAATTTTATAAATACCTCAATCACTATTCCCAATATCTCCATAAGGTACATAAATATATATTCTCCAATGGTGATTCATACAGGAATTGGCTCAAAGAGATGCTCCTTCTTGATCCCGATCGTCGGATCAGAGTTGACCCTGACTCGATCAGTTTGGTCAACTGCTTTTCAAATCTGACTTGGACCACTTCATGGCTTCTTGAAAATTTGGCTAGACCTCTTAAGACCCTCTTGAACCTTGTCCTAAATCTAATTAGACTTAGAATAGGCTAGATAGGCTTGCCCTAAAAAGAACTAGGGGTGTAAGAGAGAGGAGGAGAGAATTCTTGTCCTAACCAAGACAAGAGAGCATGTAAGAATTGATTGCCCCCTTAAATCTGCCGACCCCTATTTATATGTGAAGATGGGGCATGTGAAGCACATTCCTATTGTTGGTGCAAAAAAAATCTGCTTGCACCGGAGAAGCTGGAGTCGGGGAAGCCGCGGTCGCCGTCGGGACCTGCAAGGGAAGTCTAAACCGGAGGTGGGGTTGCTCCGGCAAGACCCTCCGACGCTCAAGTCAGTTCTCTGCCTCAACAAGAATGGAGTGCTCGAAGGAGAATTTAGCAGAGTTTTGAGATAAGAAATGAGCTTAGAGAATAACGTATCTGAGTCCCCCTTTTATAGGCGGAGGGGGCAACGGATTGATGGTGACACCTGTAACCGTCTGGTAGTGGGCCGCCCGTGGTCAGGAAATTTATTGCGAGAGGTAGTGGAGCGGAATCGTGGCCATCACCGCAGCTCGCCACGTGGAATCAGTTGCAGGGAGTGGAGCAGCGTCCGTTGTCGTGACTTGCCAGCGGATGGGAGAATCGCCCGGTATCCATCGCAGGAGGTGGAGCAGGTTCGTGGCCGTTATCGTGGCCTGCCAGGGGGTAGTGGAGCTGTGCGAAATCCGCCACAGGAAGTGGGGCAGGGTGGCGACGGTTACTGCGGCTTGTCAGGGAATGATGGAGCCGCACGGAATCCGTCACAGGAAGTGGAGCAGGGTCGTGGCCGTTTCGATGGCCTGCCAGGGGCGCGGATCTGTTGATTGAAGCTCGGCGACGGTCGGAGCCTGGCCTCTGTAGAGGTCCGGGAGAGGTCCTCCTGGCGGCTGGGGTCGTGGGCGGAGTCTGACCTCCGTGGGAGCCGGGCGGAGCCGTGCTGCAGGGGATGTCGGAGGCGGAGCCCGGCTCCCGTAGGAGTCCGGCGGAGCTGTGCTGCAGCTGATGTCGGAGGTGAGCCCGGCTCCCGTAGGAGTCCGGGCGGAGCCGCTCTGTAAGCTGATTCGGAGGCGAAGCCCGGCTCCCGTAGGAGTCCGGGCGGAGCCGTTCTGCAGTTGATGTCGGAGGCGGAGCCGGCTCCCGTAGGAGTCCGGGCGGAGCCGTTCTGCAGTTGATGTCGGAGGCGGAGCCCGGCTCCCGTAGGAGTCCGGGCGGAGCTGCCTGTAGTCGATGTCGGGGCGGAGCCCGGCTCCCGTAGGAGTCCGGGCGGAGCTCTGCAATGTTAGGGTGAAGCCCGGCTCCCGTAGGAGTCCGGACGGAGCTTACCAGCAGTTGATACTGAGAGCGGAGCCTGGCTCCCGTAGGAGTCCGGGGGAGCTGTGCTGCAGTCGATGTCGGAGGCGGAGCCCGGCTCCCGTAGGAGTCCGCGGAGCTCTGCATCGTTAGAGGTGAGCCGGCTCCCGTAGGAGTCCGGGCGGAGCTTCCAGCAGTTGATACTGAGAGCGGAGCCCGGCTCCCGTAGGAGTCCGGGCGGAGCTGTGCTGCAGTGATGTCGGAGGCGGAGCCCGGCTCCCGTAGGAGTCCGGGCGGAGCTCTGCATCAAAGTTAGAGGAAGCCGGCTCCCGTAGGAGTCCGGGCGGAGCTGTTCTGATGTCGGCGCGGAGCCCGGCTCCCGTAGGAGTCCGGGGCGAGCTGTTGGTGTCGCGGTGAAGCCCGCTCCCGTAGGAGTCCGGGCGGAGCTGTTGTGTCGGGGCGAAGCCCGCTCCCGTAGGAATCCGGCGGAGCTGTTCGGTGTCCGGCGCTCCCGTAGGAGTCCGGGCGGAGCTGTCTGTGATGTCGGACGGCGGAGCCGGCTCCCGTAGGAGTCCGGGCGGAGCTTTCTGAGTCGCGGTGGAGCCCGGCTCCCGTAGGAGTCCAGGGCGGAGCTGTTCTATTGGGGCCGTCCGTGATCCGATTCCGATCGTGAGGGTTTCGGCTGTGGGTATTTTATACCCAACACCAGTCCCCTACTTCGAGTTTGAATTTCAAGCGAAGGAAGTACACAGAGAGAGAGATGGGTACAGCCGGAACCGTCCCTTCGAATCCTGCGCACTGCCGCCTCCAGATATTTTGGCATTAAATGAGCGCGTGCCGGAGTCTTTTCGAATTGGAGCGGTACGAGGGGATGCTTCGAAAATCCTGTAGGTACACTGGCCTAGGTACGGTGCAATTATGATCCTGCCAACCGTCAGCCGCTTTTAGCCGTCTGCCAGGGGAGTGGGACACGTGTCGGATGCGGACTGGCCAGGGGGATTCGCGATCATTATGGCGCCGGATCCCAGGGTCTATTTAAACCCGTCCTCCCCCCTTCAGGCGTCCTACTCCATTCTGAGTTTTCGCTTGGTGTCTGTCTTCTCTTCGAGAGCCTGCTCTTGTGAACGTCTTCTCGAGCCGTAGGCGCCTCCCGTTTCTCGTTCCCCAGGTCCCCAGAGCAATATAGGTTAGTGCCAACCTTCTTCTCACCGCCTAGGGGCTTCTCCTCTCTTCATTACTTTTGTGCTCCCTCCGAGTTAGCCTTCGGCGTCTCGTTCCCCTTTCGGTCTGCCTTTTTAGGGTCCTTTAGGCTCTCCCTCCGAAACTGCTCAAAATGTCCTCTGACTCTTCTGCTCCCGGCAGTTCCGAGAGTTCTTCTGCTTCAAACCCCCAGGTCCTGTCTCTGCGGACGAACCCGCGTCCGGGGCTGGGCCTCGCCCGTTTTTCGCACCGGGCGCAATTCCATGCTCGTCGACTTCGGATGAACTCCTTCTGATAAGGGTTCGGTATGGGGTTCCTCCGGAGTACGACCTGGAGCTACCTGGCCCTCTGACCGGGCCAGCGCTCCTCCTCCCGGTCGCTTCTGTTTGTATCAGGAAGCATTCCGTGCCGGACTCCGGCTTCCGCTTCCTGTCTTTGTTGCTGCCTTCTTCCGCTTCTTGGACATTTCTCTCGCCTCCGTGGCCCCGAATTCCTTTAGGTTTTTGATAGGGTTTCTCTCTCTCTGCCACATAGCCGAGGTCCAGCCGTCCCTCTCCTTGTTCAGGCATTTTTATACTTCAAACGCCATCCTTCGGCGAAGGACTGGTGGTACTTCTCCCCCAGTTTGGTAAGAAGGGGTTGCTGAAGGGCGCCCCTTCTTCGATTCACAATTGGAAGGAGAAATTTCTCTTTGTCTACTGCCCGACCCTGGAACTGGGCCTGCCCCCTTGGGGGTCTCTGAGGGATTCCGTCCGTCGGGCTCCCAGCCTGGAGAGGACGACCTCCAGGCCGCCCAGAAGCTTCTAAGTTATCCCGCTCCTTCCCTTCCTAATCTTCTGAGGAGCAGCTTCTTTTCAACATCGGCCTGAGCCCTCAGGATCCAGCAAGTACTTATCTTTTCTTTTCTTGCCTTCTTCTTCTTCTCTTTACTTTTTCCTTCCCGCTCTTTTCTTTCTCTTTCTTTCTCTCTTCTTTTCTTTCTTCTTTTTTTTTTTTTTTTTTGACTCTGGACTGATCGGTGTCGCTTCTTCTTTTCTCTCTTTTCTTTTTTTTTTTTTTTTTTTTTTAGCAATGGACGCCGAAGCAACGCGGATGCTCGCCAAGGGCATGAGAGCTCAGAAGAGGAAGGGCGCGACGGCCTCCGGATCGGCGAAGAGGGCCAGGGCGGAGGAGACGAGCTTGGCTGCGCCCGTCCAGGCGCCCCGGCCATCGACATTCCTTCAGATGCCGAGCCAGTGGCCCCCCGGCTTCCTCGAGGAGCCGCCGACTGGGGCCCCCGTTCCGGGGGTTCGCCCCACGGAGGCGCCCGCCGGGGAGGAGGAGGAAATCGGTGGCTCGCAGGGCGAGCAGCCACCGAGCTGCTGCAGACGAGTCCGTCTGCTCCGAGGGGGATCGGAGAACCCCTTCAACGACAAGGACCTGATCAGGCGGCTGCTCGATGGCTGCATCCTGTCCGACGTCGTGGAGAGGATCGACCGCGCCGATCCGAGCAGCGGGCTTGGGACTCTTTGGGGTCCTTCCTCGAGGTAAGCGGATGTTTATTTGCACGTCACTCGGCCTTTGTTGTAATTCTCTATCCGTCCTTGCAGATTGGGCACCAGCTCTTCGCCTATGTCGAGGCGACGAGCCGCATGAGAAGGGACCTCCTTCAGGCGGAGGAACGCCGCCAGGCCGAGGTTGCTCGCCTCCAAGCGAAGACGGCCGAAGTAGCCGCCCTCCAGGAGGCCCTGGAAGAGAGAGGCAAGCCCGGGAAGAGGAGAGACAAGCCCGGGAAGAGGAGAGACGAATCTTGGAGGAGTCGGCGAGGAAGGCGGAGGCCGAGGTCGCCCATTTGGTCGAGCAAACTCCGGTTCTGGTCTCGGAGGCCAGGGCCCTTGCGGTGGAGGAGTTCAAGGCTTCCGCGGAGATGAGGGAACTGAACGTCCAGTTCGGCCAGGAGGCGTTCACTAAGGGGTTCGAGCTCTGCCAAGAGAAGGTGGCCAGCAGATACCCCGACCTCGATCTCGGCTTTCTTGAGGAGTCTGAAGATGAGGCCGGCCCTTCGTCCGCCGCCACCGCAGTCGCACCCCCCGCACCGAGTTCTCCACCTCCTGCCCTGAGGTCTGAGACCTCTGATCTTGTGCCCTTATTTTGTCGCCATATTTCCTTTCTGTTTGTCTTCAAAATTATTCAATCAATAAAGTCGAATTTCTTGTTGTGGATGGCCTCTCCTTCCCCCTCCTCCTCCTTTCTGCTTTTCTTCTTGTAATGAGTCGATCTTTGACGCTTGCACCTTCCGATGGCAGTGCCCTGCTGAAGCACTCCCTTGCCCCTGGGGGTCCCGCTGAAATCAACTATCCAGCGGCTGAAAAGGAGGTCCTCCACCTGACGAAGAAGTTGAAGAAGTCGGAAGGCGAGCTCCGCAAGTCGAGAGAATGCCATTCCGAAGCCGCCGCTGAGGCCGCCCACTTTAGGAGTCTCCAAGTGAAGGCAATCATGGATTACAGCCGGAGGAAGGCGAACTTCACAAAGGAGCTCGAGGAATGTAAGAAGAGCGCCAGCGACGAACTTGGGCTCAAGAAGCCAGGATCAGCGCCCTTAAGGCGGAGCTATCAGCTGCGAAGAGGAAGATCGGCCAGCTGGAAGGAAACTCATCCCGGCTCCTGCACGGGTTGATGATGAACAGAAGTGGTCGCAGAAGGTCTCCGACCTCCAGAAGCAGCTTCAAGACGTCGAGATGAGCCACGATGTGCAGCGGGCCAGCTGGCGCCGGCAAGTGGAAGAGTACAAAGGGAGATTCCGAAGGCGGCGGACGAGGTCGTTCGTCTCCAGAGGCAGCTGGTTACTAGGGCGCAGCTTACTTCCGCCCAAGATACCGAAGAGCTCCAAGCCCTGAGAGGCACTGTCGAAGGGATTTCTGTCTCCCTTGGGGAGAAGACAGCCGAGCTGCAACAAGTGAAAATCCAACTGGCGCTTGAGCGGAAGGCCGTCGCGGACGCAGAGGCGGAGTCCGAAGTTTTGCGGAAGTGGCGTCGAGAAGCAGAGGCTGAGAGCCGGCAACTTCGTCAGGGCTCCAGGATACGCTGGGAAGAGGGAAGAACTAGAAGAAGCAATGGAGAACCTGAGGCAGTCCTGGTTGAGGGATGGAGGTGATAACCCTAGGTCGGAGGGAGCAGGGCCTCCTTAGAGCTCTTTTGTCTTTATGTCTTACATGTAGTTACTTTCTTTTTGTCGTTTGTCCTTCTTTCCCTGGCCGTCCTGGCCTTGTAGTACGTATATCGGAAATGGAAAAAAGAGCGCTTTGTGTTACCTTGTCCACGCGTAGCACTGATATTGTCGTCTGTTGAACCTTTCTTGTCGTTTGGCTTGTTGACGTAGATGTCGTCGTGGGGGGGGGCTCTTTCCTTTCATCCGACCTTGTTACGGCCGAGTTTCGCCACCATTATTAACCCTTGCTGCAGAAGTGGGGATGGAGCCCGACTTCCGTAGGAGTCGGGCGAAGTCTTCCTTGGCGTAGGAACCGGCTCCATAGGAGTCCGGGTGAAGTCTTCCTTGGCGGGAACCCAGCTCCCGTAGGAGTCCGGGTGAAGTCTTCCTTGGCGGCGGAACCCGGCTCCCGTAGGAGTCCGGGTGAAGTCTTCCTTGGCGGCGGAACCCGGCTCCCGTAGGAGTCCGGGTGAAGTCTTCCTTGGCGTGGAACCCGGCTCCCGTAGGAGTCCGGGTGAAGTCTTCCTTGGCGGCGGAACCCGGCTCCCGTAGGAGTCCGGGTGAAGTCTTCCTTGGCGGCGGAACCCGGCTCCCGTAGGAGTCCGGGTGAAGTCTTCCTTGGCGTGGAACCCGCTCCCGTAGGAGTCCGGACCTTCCATTTTGCTCGAGCCGGCGTGAGGTTCTCCTCTCGTTACCAGCCTGGCTTGTGGGGGCGCGTTAGGGCCTGTAAGGCCTCTCCCCCCTCCGGTCTAAAAGAACCGGGCCTTCAACTTTGCTCATGTCAGGACGAGGTTCTCCTCCTGTTCCTGACATGGCTGTGGGGGCACATTAGGCATTGCAAGGCCTCTCCCCCATCCGGTCTAAAAGAACGGGCCTTGACTTTGCTCAAGTTAGGGCGAGGTTTCCTCCTGTCCCTAACAGGGCTGTGGGGGCACATTAGGGCGTTGTAAGGCCTCTCCCCCCATCCGGTCTAAAAGAATCGGGCCTTTGACTTTGCTCAAGTTAGGGCGAGGTTTTCCTCCTGTCCCTAACAGGCTGTGGGGCACATTAGGGCGTTGTAAGGCCTCTCCCCCCATCCGGTCTAAAAGAACCGGGCCTTTGACTTTGCTCATGTCAGGACGAGGTTCTCCTCCTGTTCCTGACATGGCTGTATTTTTGGAGGGATCATATCCGTCATAATACATCCACGCTAGGTGGGAGGGGCACGTTAGCTAGAAAGAAAAGTAGATTCAAGGCGAAATAGTAAGTGATACATTTACAGTTTTCCCGCTCCTCCTTGAGGCCCTCCGGTGATGGAGTCGATGGTCCCGATGGGAGGTCGGTCCCCGGGTTGCTCCTCCCTTTTCTGCGGTTCAGGCGGTGGGAGGGCTCTTGGCCGGTCTCCTCTACCCTCAGGCCTGCGGCGGATGAATCTGTCGAGTCAACCTCGCCGAATGAGCTCCTCGATCTCATCCTGGAGCTGGATGCATTCCTCCGTGTCGTGGCCGTGGTCGCGGTGGTAGAGGCAGAACTTGTTGGGGTTGCGCTTCCCGGGGTGTGTGCGCATCCTCTCCGGCCTAGGGAGCTGCTCCCTGACCTCCATCAGTACCTGGGCCTTCGAGGCGTTGAGGGGGGTGTAGTTGCGGAATTTCCCTGGTGGGAAACCCTGCCAAACCTGCGGTCCGAGCTTCTCTGCCTGCGTGCCCGGGGTGGAGTAAGGGCACGCTTATGTCTAGGAGGGATCGGGAATGTGGCCGGGCTTCCTTTGGCCTTTTCTCAACTGCGGGCTTACTCGAATCTCCCGCTTGACGCTCCCTTGCAGTCTCTTCGTCCTTCATTTTGAAGGCCTCTTCCGCTCGGGCGTATCCTTCAGCCCGAGCCAGTAAATCAGCAAAATCTCTGGGGTACTTCTTTTCCAGGGAGTACAAAAGATCATTCTTCTGAAGAACACCTTTCAGGGCGGCCATGGCAACTGACTGGTCCAAGTTCCGGACCTCCAACGCTGCGATGTTAAAGCGGTTGACGTAGGCCCGTATGGACTCCCCTTCCCTCTGCTTGATGTTGATGAGGGACTCCGAACCCTTCCGGGGATGCCGGCTGCTGACAAAATGGGCCACAAATTGGTGGCTCATTTGATCGAAGGAAAATATGGTACCCGGCTTCAGAGCTGAGTACCAGTTCCTCGCTGCTCCCTTCAAGGTAGACGGGAAAGCCCGGCACAAGATGGCGTCAGGAGTGCCGTGAAGCAGCATCATCGTTCGGAAGGCCTCGAGATGATCAACCGGGTCCGACGTCCCGTCGTAGCTTTCGAACTGGGGAAGCTTGAAGTTCGGCGGGATCGATTCCTGCATAATCATTTGGGAGAAGGGAGGGTCAGTGCAAATATCCTCACCATAAGCGGGAGGCGCGTGGCGGAGTTCTTCGATCCGCCGGTTCATCTCCTGGAGCCTCCGGTCCAGGAAATCCTCTCGACTTCGAGTCTCGAGGGTCCTTTGGCAGAACGGGGGCAGGGATCTTCCAGGGGTGGAGTCGTGATCCGATTGAGGGCTTTCTACCCTCGGATTCGCCTTCCCGGGAAGGACGGGGCGGCTGGCCCAGGTGGCCCACCCCGCCGTCGGGTTCTGGCATTCCAGAGATGCCCCCTCCGGATGCGCCGACACCTGCGGCTGCTGCTGCTGCATTGCTTGTATGGCTTCGACGAGGCCTTTGACCTGCTGCGCCAGCAAGTCAAATTGCTCCGCACCGACCACCGCCACCGGAGGGGGAGGAGGAGGAGGCTGAGAAACGGGAGGGGAGGCCGGAGCCTGAGATCTGGCCGCGGAGGCCGTGGACCACCAGGTGGATGCCTTGCGCGGAGGCATCAGTGTCGATCTCGCGGGGGAAGATTAGGAGTGGGTGATGGAGAAACGGTCGGAGGCGGCTCCGTTGAACACTCCTTTAAGAACAAGGGTGCTGCGAAGACACACCCCTTCCTCTAGCGCCAATCCTGTTGGTGCAAAAATCTGCTTGCATCGGAGAAGCTGGAGTCGGGGAAGCCGCGGTCACCGTCGGGACCTGCAAGGGAAGTCTAAACTGGAGGTGGGGTTGCTCCGGCAAGACCCTCCGACGCTCAAGTCAGTTCTCTGCCTCAACAAGAATGGAGTGCTCGAACGGAGAATTTAGCAGAGTTTTGAGATAAGAAATGAGCTTAGAGAATAACGTATCTGAGTCCCCCTTTTATAGGCGGAGGGGGCAACGGATTGATGGTGACACCTGTAACCGTCTGGTAGTGGGCCGCCCGTGGTCAGGGGAATTTATTGCGAGAGGTAGTGGAGCGGAATCGTGGCTGTTACCGCAGCTCGCCACGTGGAATCAGTTGCAGGGAGTGGAGCAGCGTCCGTTGTCGTGACTTGCCAGCGGATGGGAGAATCGCCCAGTATCTGTCGCAGGAGGTGGAGCAGGTTCGTGGCCGTTATCATGGCCAGCCAGGGGGTAGTGGAGCTGTGTGGAATCCGCCACAGGAAGTGGGGCAGGGCGGCGACGGTTACTGCGGCTTGTCAGAGAATGATGGAGCTGCACGGAATCCGTCACAGGAAGTGGAGCAGGGTCGTGGCCGTTTCGGTGGCCTGTCAGGGGGTGCGGATCTGTTGATTGAAGCTCGGCGACGGTCAGAGCCCGGCCTCTGTAGAGGTCCGGGAGAGGTCCTCCTGGCGGCTGGGGTCGTGGGCGGAGTCTGACCTCCGTGGGAGCTCGGGTGGAGCCGTGCTGCAGGGGATGTCGGAGGCGGAGCCCGGCTCCCGTAGGAGTCCGGGCGGAGCTGTACTGCAGCTGATGTCGGAGGCGGAGCCCGGCTCTCGTAGGAGTCCGGGCGGAGCCGCTCTGTAGCTGATGTCGGAGGCGGAGCCTGGCTCCCGTAGGAGTCCGGGCGGAGCCGTTCTGCAGTTGATGTCGGAGGCGGAGCCCGGCTCCCGTAGGAGTCCGGGCGGAGCCGTTCTGCAGTTGATGTCGGAGGCGGAGCCCGGCTCCCGTAGGAGTCCGGGCGGAGCTGCTCTGTAGTCGATGTCGGGGGCGGAGCCCGGCTCCCGTAGGAGTCCAGGCGGAGTCCTCTGCAATCAAAGTTAGAGGTGAAGTCCGGCTCCCGTAGGAGTCCGGACGGAGCTTACCAGCAGTTGATACTGAGAACGGAGCCTGGCTCCCGTAGGAGTCCGGGCGGAGCTGTGCTGCAGTCGATGTCGGAGGCGGAGCCCGGCTCCCGTAGGAGTCCGGGCGGAGTCCTCTGCAATCAAAGTTAGAGGTGAAGTCCGACTCCCGTAGGAGTCCGGACGGAGCTTACCAGCAGTTGATACTGAGAGCGGAGCCTGGCTCCCGTAGGAGTCCGGAAGGAGCTGTGCTGCAGTCGATGTCGGAGGCGGAGCCCGGCTCCCGTAGGAGTCCGGGCGGAGTCCTCTGCAATCAAAGTTAGAGGTGAAGTCCGGCTCCCGTAGGAGTCCCGACGGAGCTTACCAGCAGTTGATACTAAGAGCGGAGCCTGGCTCCCGTAGGAGTCCGGGCGGAGCTGTGCTACAGTCGATGTCGGAGGCGGAGCCCGGCTCCCGTAGGAGTCCGGGCGGAGTCCTCTGCAATCAAAGTTAGAGGTGAAGTCTGGCTCCCGTAGGAGTCCGGACGGAGCTTACCAGCAGTTGATACTGAGAGCGGAGCCTGGCTCCCATAGGAGTCCGGACGGAGCTATGCTGCAGTCGATGTCGGAGGCGGAGCCCGGCTCCCGTAGGAGTCCGGGCGGAGCTGTGCTGCAGCTGATGTCGGAGGCGGAGCCCGGCTCCCGTAGGAGTCCGGGCGGAGCCGCGCCGTTGCCGATTCCGTTAAGGGTTTCGGCTGTGGGTATTTTATACCCAACACCTATGATTTTCAACTGCCACAAGATAAGTTTTATCATAACCAAAAGACTTATGAGATAAGATTTGTTGAAATGAAACACCACTTCAAAACTTATCTCACACATGTGCCCATAAAAGAAATCTTTCGGTATCCCAATTCAAATCAGAAAAATCCCATATTTTTCCATGTAGTAGGAGGGATTTCTCTAATTTAAATTACTAAAAGAAACCCCTAAGAAGTATTTTTATTTCTCTATTAAAAATAGAAAGATGCAAGCACCTCTTTAGGATGTCTTCACACACGCGCGCTGGTTTCCTTCCTCCTCCATGCCATATCAGGCCATCAAACACTTTAAAACCTATGCTAGGTTGATAGAGGATTTGATGAGGTGCCACATGGGTCTTAAACCCAATTAAGAAGGACTCTCCAAGCCTTTTGATGCCAAAAGAAAATTGTCACCCACCAAATTCTGTGCCAAGATATGATAAAGTCCTTTCCTATTTTGACTCTCTCATTTCTATGCCAATTAGGGCCATGTGGCACCATCGGATGGCTGCCAACATTAGAGAAAAACCCAAATTAATTTTTAATTAATTTAGTTTATAAATTAAATTAGGTTTGAATTGAAATTGACCAAAATAGGAGCTTGGGTTAGCCTACAAGTGCTAGCTTGTCAATTAGCCACACAATTAGGATCCAATGACCCATAAATTAATTCAAATAAAATATTTGACTAATTTTTTATTGTGTGTAATCCATTGGGCTCCATACCTAGTTAGCAGTAGCTTCAGGTACATGTTGATCAAATTTGATTAGACTCCATCTAATCAATTTAGGTCAAATCGATGTATATCCAAGTTGGCAAATTAGAACCTTCTTTAATTGACCCATGAATTAATCTCTTTAATTCATGAAAACCTATAAGACATGATTAACATCTAATAATGTGTCATGCCTATCTAAAAGATGTAAAATATTTTGATAAAAATATCAAAAATATCCTTCAATGGCAAGTTACCATGCAATTCAATCCTTCGATTATCTTTCATCCTAAATAAGTAATAGGTATGAAAAAATGTCAAACCCTAACACTTATTCGAATGAATCTCAATTCACTAATGATGACTTGACCTATAAAATATTAGAAATTATTTTAAATTTTCATCATGCTTTGATCAAAGACTTTCTGAGTCATTGATTGATGAGATTGCTTAGGATGACATCTTCCCTTATCGAGAGTGATCGATTCTTTGTTGACTTACTCACTGTCTTCATATATATTTCACTATATCTAGAACACCCCACACATCATAGAAAGTCATAATTAGAAATGAACCAAAATATAGATCTATATATACAAGATACTGTGGTAGCCTCAGATCAAAGGTCCACATGCACTACTCCTACTAAAGAATCATCTTTTGACATGTAAGTAAGAGTTCTATAAGATGTAATTCTCATGATGGATTACTTCAGTGAACTCATCCTTCTATGAGCACCCACATCCTTATATGTGTCCCTATATAAGTGATTATGAGATCAATCACACTCTCCATTGAGCATATATAGGATGTGCCAGTCTATTTGGTATCATTGATTCCCGACTTAATGATTATATGGCTGAAAAGATTTTAGATTAAGATTTTAAGATTTTAGGTCTCATTGGCATGATTTAATTAGCATCCTAAAACCATTGTCTTGACCTATGGGGTTCATCATAATTTTAATCAATGCACAGCATATGACAAAATAAAATATCATAATTTTATTCATAATAAAATATGTCAATTATATGAGTATAGAAGATAAAGCAAATTAATCCCTTTTATATATGTCATAAGATTGCTTGCAAGGCATTAACTCTTTCAATCTTTCACTTGCACTAAAGCCAATCATCCTTGTATTTAATTTTTATACAATCAAGATGATGATCTAACATTTGCTATGATAGGCCCTTAGTGAATGGGTCTGCTATATTATTCTTTGTATCCACTCGTTCTATAACAATGTCTTTTCTTTCGATAATTTTTCGAACAAGGTGGAAGTATCTTAGAATATGGTTGGATTTCTGATTAGACATTGGTTCCTTAGCTTGAGATATAGCCCTAGTGTTATCATAGTAAAGTGGTACAGGATGTTCAATTTCAAAAACTATACCCAATTCGGTGATGAACTTCTTCATCCAGATAGCTTCCTTGGTAGCTTCACTAACAGCTATGCATTTTGCCTTAGTAACTGAGTCAGCTATAGTCTGCTACTTGGAACTCTTCCAACTTACTGCTTCTTAGGATCAGATAAACTAGAATCAGTATAAGATAAATACATATCCTGATATGGACTTGCTATCATCAGAATCAAATTGAAAACTAGAATCAGTATATCCTTTTAGTTTTAAATCAGACCCTGCATATATAAGAAAAATATCCTTAATCCTTCTCAAGTACTTAAGAATATTTTTCACTACTTTTCAATGTTCTTTTTTGAGATTAGCCTGAAATCTACTATTAATGCCTAAAGCATAAGCCACATCAGGTCTGGTACATAACATGGTATACATAATAGACCCTATTGCTGAAGCATAAGGTATAAAACTTGTTCTATTTGTCTCTTTAGATATCTTTGGAGACATCTTCTAAGAGAGATGTATGTCTTGACCTATGGCTAAGTAACCTCTTTTACTTTCCTCCATGTTGAATTTTTTCAACACTAGATCAATGTACCTAGACTGGGATAAATCTAATATCTTTTTAGATCTATTTCTGTAGATCTTTATACTACGTATATAGGATGCCTCTCCCAAATCTTTCATAGAAAACTTTTTAGATAGCCAAAATTTGATCGATTGTAACAATGGAATATCATTCTTCATGATAAGAATGTCATCAACATACAAGACTAAGAAGATAATGGCACTCCTACTAGTCTTCTTATACACACATAGTTTATCCATATTTTTGATGAAGTCAAACTCTTTGACTGTTTTATCAAAATAGATGTTCCAGCTCCTCGATGCTTATTTTAATCTATAAATAGATTTTTTTTAGCCTGCATACTTGGTTTGATTTTCTACTTGAGATAAATCCTTTCGACTGTGGCATATAAACTTCTTCCTCAAGGTTGTCATTAAAGAAGATAGTTTTTACATCCATTTGTCAAATTTTATAATCATAATATGCAGCTATAGCAAGTATTATCTGAATAGACTTGAGCATAGCCACTAGTGAGAAGGTTTCATCATAGTCAATTCTTTGTCATTATCTGAAATCTTTCGTTACCAACCTAGTCTTGTAGGTTTCAACTTGGCCATTAGCTCCAATCTTCCTTTTGGAGATCCATTTGCATCCTATCAGGTTTATAACCTTAGACGCATCAACCAAAGTCCATACTTGATTAGAGTACATAGAATCTATTTCAGATTTCATGGCTTCAAGCCATCTATCAGAGTCCTTACTTATGATAGCTTTCGAATAAGTCAGAGGATTATCATCCTGAATGATCTGGATTTCATCATCATTTTCAATGACAAAACCATGTCTAAGAGGTACATTTCACACTCTCTCTGACCTTCAGAGAGGAGGTGTGTTATGTAGATGTATACTATAATTGGGTTCAATAGGCTGAGGTTTAAGTCATGGACTATCCATAAGTTTTTGAGAAATTGTATGTAGGTCTTAAACTTCTTCAAGTTTAACTATCCTCCCACTACCTTTTTCTTGAATAAATTTCTTTTCCAAGAAGGTAGCATGTCTACTGATAACAATCTTTTGTTTAGTAGGATGATAGAAATAGTATCCAATACTTTCTAAAGGATAACCAATGAACCTATTTTTTTCTGTCCTAGCTTTTAACTTACGTCTAAAAATACTTTTGACATAAGTTAGACAACCCCAAATCTTAAGATATTTAAGATTAGGTCTTTTGTCTTTCCATATTTCATATGGAGTACTAGTAATAGACTTAGATAGTACTCTATTTAAAACATAGGTAGCAGTTTCTAGGGCATATCCTCAGAATAAAACAGGAAGGTTCGTGAAGCACATCATGGACCACACCATATTGAATAGGGTGCCATTCCTCCTTGCAGCTGCACTATTTAATTATGGTGTGTAAGGAGGGATCCATTCAGAAAGAATACCATTTTTTTGACTTAACTAAGAAATGAGACCAAGATCTGTCAGGTGAGGTCTCAAGACTTAAAGATCAAGTCCATTGTAATTTGCTTGAAAAGCATTGTACAAGAGTTGTTCACTCATTGATTGATACATTCACTAAGATCTGTTAGGTGAGAAGGTATGGCAATCGGTGGGACCACAGTGCCTACTAGAAACCCTAACTTGCAAAAGAATTTTTGCTTCCCAATCTGAGAAGTGTTGGAATCTGAAAAATTAATGGGACCACATTTATTTTAAAAGTCTCTAAAACAAATGTAAAATCAAGTACACACATTTAACTAGAATCTCTATTCTCTAATAAAATTAAAAATTAGCTTTCAATCCTTACAAATTTAGAACCAATTGACTAACTGATCAAGTTATAAAGATTGACATAGAAATCTAAAATAGTTTTAAGTTTCAAAAAGTTGAGCTAACTAGGATATCCCTATGTCACTATACCGTCTAACATTGATCAAAAGACAATCAGTTCATAATCATTGTTTCATAATGATTAAGGACTTGGATGAGCTTGAGAAGCTTAGTATGTCCAAATATAATGAATTATGAATGGATTTGATCCTACAATCCCTTACCAATTCATATAGAAGTTTATAGTAAACTACCATATGAATAAAATTGATTATACTTTGGTTGAGTTGGTGACTACTGATGGGACCTTGAAGACTTCAAGAGGAAGGGTTCCTATATATCTGGAGAACCTAAAGAAAAGGGTAAGAGACATGCCTTCAAAAGGCATGTAGGATCTGCTCGATATTAGCATTTGAGAAGATGGTGAGTGTCGTAGGATCTGAGAGATCCATAGATGAGATAAATTCAAAGTATATGTGGCACCTTAGGTTTGATCATATTGAAGAGAACAGAATAAATAAATTAAAAAGGTATGAGCTCCTAAGCTCATCAACTCTTGAGTTATTTCTGATTTATAGATTCTACCTTTGAGGATAGATGACCAAACTAACCCTTGTGGGATATGGGGAGAGGACCACTGATATACTTACCCTAATACATAATGATATATACAGCCCATTTGATAAGCTAGCCAAGGTTGATTCTCTTTACTTCATTACTTATATTAGTGACTATTCACAGTATAGGTATATGTGTGAGACATAAATCTGAAATTTTAAAAGGTTTAAAAATTTAGATATGAAGTAAAGAAATAAATTAGAAAACTCTTAAGATTCTTCGATGAGATCGAAGAGGTGTATGTCTTAGTGAGAGTTTCTAACCTATCTCGAGAAAATGGTATAGTCTCACAATGAATTCTTCCTGGTGTACATCAACTTGATGGGGTGTCAAAAGCAGAAATAGAACTCTATTTGATATAGTTTGATCCATGTTGAGCATCACTAATCTTCCCTCATTTTCTTTAGGAATATGCTTAACTTAATGAAAAAAATTTTCTCTAAGTTTTTCTTATCATGCCATATGAGATGTGGCATGTTAAGGAAGTTCGGCCCATGTCAAGTATTAACATACTTTCTAGTATCCTAAAAAGTTATAGGAATACTAATTTCTTCTCAGAGGATCATAATTTGATTATGGCTCGATATGCTATGTCTTGGAGAAATAGTTTGTCCAAGATGGGATAGTGATAGGAAAACTGAGCTCAAAGAAAAAGTTTCTTAAGAGTAATGAGTCATAGAACCTATAGAATCTATTCATATTGAGCCAGTATATGTAGTCCCCTCATCTTAAAATCTCCTATCCTACTGAAAGATACTTAGGTATTTTGAAGCAAGACATAGAAAAAGTGTTCCTTATGGGAGATAAGAAACATGAATTTGATGTAATCAAATTGTTTGATGTGATCAAATATTTCTTAAGCAAAATATATATTTATAAGAAGGTCAGTGGGAGTATTGTCACATTCCTCATATTGTACGTAGATGACTTCTTCTTGATTAGAAAAATTGTTTCTATACCGACATCAGTTTAAATTTGGTTGTCTAAATAAACTTTTCATAAAAGACCTCGAGAAGCATCCAATAAAGATTTATAAGATAGATCTAGGTCTATGAGATAGACCTAAGGGGATGTTTAATCTTTCACAAAAAATATGCATAGAGGAGGCGCTAAAGAGTTCAGCAAGGATAACTCTTAGAAAGGTTTTTACCCTTTAGGCATGAGACTGATTTCTCCAAGAAGATATGCTCTGACACATTTGAGAAGATTCAGCATATAAGCTAGATTTCTTATGCTTCGACTAAAGGAAACCTCATGTATATCATGTTACATACACAAATCGATATAGTTCTTACTGTGAGTGTCACGAGCCGATATCAATTAAATCTAGGCTAAAAATATTGGATAGCTATAAAGAATATTTTTTAAGTATTTGAGAAGTACTTAGGAAATGTTCATGGTCTTTGGGAGGAGAAGAAAAAATTGAGGATAAAAGGATTCACAATTCAGACTTTAAGTTTGATGTTGATGGTAAAGAGTCTACATCAGGATATATTTTTTGATACAATGGGATTCGGTAAATTGGAAGAGTTCCAAATAACTGATCATTACAGATTTTAGAAGTCGAGTATGCCGCTACTTATGAGATAGCTAAGAAAGTATTAAGATTTGTTGCATAACTAAGTGTAATGTCATGAGATGACAGTACTATTCTTCGATAATGATGGTGCCATAGCTCTAGCTAAGGAGCTAAGGTCTCATTAGAGTTCTTAGCATACAAGAGTGATGATTCACGACTATTCTGAGAAGAAAGACTTCGAGGATTAGAGTAAACCCGATGGAAACATGACAAGCCTACTGACTAAATGATTTAGCCAGTCAGGACTAAAGCACATCTTGAGAAGATGAGGCTTAGGTTTAGGGAAGATTGGCTTTAGTGCAAGTGAGAGATTGTTAGATCTATGTCCTAGAGACCAATCAGGCTGACACATCAAATTTTTTTAGGATATAATTTTGTACTTGATCTAATTAATTAGGATAGTTAATTCTATTCATATAGTGTATGTGTCCATGAATCATCTAAAAAATTAATAAGATAATGACACATATTATCAAGAGTTGAGAATTTAATACATATGTCATTGATGGTTAATTTTCAAATTACCCTTAATTGAAGGATCATCACGGGGATGATGATTGATCCAATGAGATTGATGTACGAATCACTTTTCTTAGAATAGACAAGTCTCAAGTCTATAGTGTGGGGACATTGGAGCAAGAGTATAGGTGTTTGTTAGAGAACAAAGATGTGGAGCATGATCAATATGAGAAGTCACTTGGATGCCTACTCATTCGTCAGCGACCTTCTCGATGCTGTAGCCGTGTGATTAGTTCTTAGATCTACAGTGTCTTGACTATTGAGATTACTATAGTTTGATTGCACTATAACTCGATCTCTTTGCCATATGGAGCCTTGAGGCATATGTTGGTTGTAGTAGGTTCATTGTAGGAATAGGTGTTAGATATATGTCCTAGAGGTCAATATGACTGACGTATTGTAATAAATTTAGTATATAATTTTATACTTAATACATTGATTTAATCAATAAAAAGATAAGTTTATTTTTCATTCAAGTATGATATGTTCTTGAATCATCCATGAAATTAACTTTCGATACATATTCTCAAAGTGTTGAGAATTAGAGACATGTATTTAATTCCTAAATACTCTTGATCATAGAATCATTATGAAGACGATGATTGATCTAGATAGATCAATGCACAGATCACTTTCTTCGAGATAGATAAGTCTCTAGTCTATAATGTAGAGGCATTGGATGATGAATGCAGATAGTTGTTAGAGAACAACTAGTACTGAGCATGATCATATAAGAGATCACCTAGATTTCTATTCGATCATCAGTGATTATCTCGATGCTATAGTTGTGTGAATGGTCCTTTGACTTGAGATTGTACTACTACTTGTAGTGAGGCTACTAGAGTTTGACTGACATATAAATATGAATCTCAATGAGCCCTTGTAGTGGATGTTGATGATAATTGGT
This sequence comes from Elaeis guineensis, assembly GCF_000442705.2. Lineage (NCBI taxonomy): Eukaryota > Viridiplantae > Streptophyta > Magnoliopsida > Arecales > Arecaceae > Elaeis > Elaeis guineensis. The sequence goes on from NC_025997.2 coordinate 65,807,967, forward strand.
CCACTATAGGAGTAGGGTGTGCATCAAGATTGAATCTATCGACCTTGATAGAGAGGAGTAGTCCTATGAGATTGGAGAAGCTAAGTTTGAAAATCTATGGTCACAGTAGTGTGATTGATAGAAAAGAGTTTTTATAGAAATCATAATTGGATTTAAGCTAATCGAATCTATCATATGACTGATGATGAGGTTTGATGATTTATCCATGATCTATTATCTAGTCAGGACTCATGATAAAGGAACTGAATCATATGTTAACTATACCTAGAGGTTTATTTTAATTCTACTGGGTTGTCACTACATACTGCTAGGTATCATTGATGGATTGTGAGAGCTCACTAGGATTGTTCTAGATCGATAATCCTTGATGAGTTAGAGTGAAATTATTCTGATCCATTGAAAAGAGTTTCAATGATACTTTATAGAGATCATTGTATATCTCACTATCAGATAGAACTGAACCTATGGGGTCACACAACAAAAGAATTAGGTCTGAAATTAGCAATTAAGCTTCTGAAGTATCAATTAGGTTTAGAGAAACCCGATTAGGTCCAAAATAACCTTGCTAGAATATGGTTGGATCAAATTTTCTCTTTATGTTTGAATTTCTTATTTGATAAGATAATTTAAACTTAATTATCTGCTAATAACCTAAATGAATTAGATTCATTAGACTCCAGTTGTTGGATGTCTAAGATTTTAGATCAATTGAATTTAGGGGGTAAGTCCCTGATTAATTTTCTTGATAGTTATTTTTGGGTGCCACCTTGATTTGATCAAGTTGGACGTGTCCCATGATTAGAGGGCATTTAGACCCTTTATGGGGCATCCCTTGGGTGCACTTTGGGGTGTAATTATGTGGGTGCAAGGGCTCCAAAAGTTGGCACCTAAAAGGATTTCTAAAGGAAGTTGAATAACATAAGTCATTGAGAAACCTAATACAAGTAGGACTTGTATTATGAGATTGAATAGGATTCAATCCTTATGGCTATTTAATGAAACCTCCCCTAAGGTCTCAAAGCATCCAAACTAGCAAGCCCCATGCCCTTTTAGAAGCTCCCACACCCTCTCTTCCTCTCCCTTTCTCTTCTCTCCTTGGGCGTCCCACACGTCCTCCCCTTGGGACTTCCTAATTGATTTCATGCCCCAAGCTATTGGGCGTATCTCCTTTGCAGGTTTCTAGCTGATGGTAGCAGCACAAATCAAGGGAGAAAGGCTAGAGAAGAGGAGAAGATGAAGATCAAGAAAAGAGATCAAAGAGTTAATCGCAATCCAGGCTTCGTTCAGATCCACAGGCTGAATTCTTTTAGAAAAAAAAAATTAATCTTAAGAGGACTGTTCCAGACTGATCTTGAGTGGATATCCATAGAGGTCAGATACTTACACAGCTAAGAGAGAGCCTCTTCTCTTTTAGATCCAGATTTGAAGAAAAAAATATGAAACAAGTATGTGATTCGATCATATGTTAAATTTTAGTATATATATAATTTCAGCATATGAAGTAGATCCTTGTGGTTTATATTTTTATGCATGCATGATTTAGATTAAAAGTATTTTAATCTACTATTCTACTATCATATTTTGAAAATAAAATTTTAAAACACACATGTATGCCCCTACATAAGAAAATCCAATAGTGGTATCAGAGCCACGAGTTTTATATGCATGAAATTATCATTTATGTTTTGAAAAGAGTTTTAAAATCTGATTTTTTCTTAATACATGAGATGTATAGATGAATATTTTAAATTTTAAAATTAATTTTAAATTTAATTTTAGAATATATAGTTGATATGTGAAAGCATGCATAGATCTGAATTTTGATTTAGAATGATTTATAGTTCATATTCATATGATATATAGATGCATCCATAAATCTAAAATTTTATATGACCTGATTCATAATTTATATATCAGATATATGATTATATATTTAGGTTATAAAATTACTTTCAATATGATCCATGATTAGTATATGAGATATATGACATCATGTATTGATCTGAATTTTATTTAGATCTGAATTTTACATACATATATGAGATATATATTTATGCGTTAAATCTGAAAATTAATTTCATGATTTAATACTTATTTTTATGTAAAAAATTTAGATCTAAAATTTGATTTTAAAATCTGAAGTTTTTGTTTGTGCATGAGGATTTTGGTTATGAAAAAATCAAAAAATAGGTCATGTAATAGGATTGCATCTAGAATTTTTGATTTGAATCATAAGGGTCTAATTTGATTAAGTAACTGATCAAATCAAGCAAGTATTGATTAAGATTAGATCAATTAAGTTAAATGATTATACAATTGTTATTGATGAAATCATTTGAATCTCATATGTAGAATCGATTAACTTAAGGACCTAATTTAGCTCGATGGTTTGAGCCTGATTCGCTTGAGTTAACTGATTTAGATCAATTGACCTGTTGGTGTCCAAGGTAAGTAATTGAGACATGATTATTTAATTGATTCTGTTGGTATGAAAATCTGCTTGCGCTGGAGAAGCTAGAGTCGGGGAAGCCGCGGTCGCCGCCGGGACCTGCAAAGGAAGTCTAAACCGGAGGTGGGGTTGCTCCGGCAAGACCCTCCGACGCTCAAGTCAGTTCTCTGCCTCAACAAGAATGGAGTGCTCGAACGAAGAATTTAGCAGAGTTTTGAGATAAGAAATGAGCTTAGAGAATAACGTATCTGGATCCCCCTTTTTATAGGCGGAGGAGGTAACGGATTGATGGCGACGTCTGTAACCGTCTGGTCGTGGGCCGCCCATAGTCAGGGGGAATTTATTGCGAAGGGCAGTGGAGCGGAATCATGGCTATCATCGCAGCTCGCCACATGGAATCAGTTGCGAGGAGTGGAGCAGCGTCCGTTGTCGTGACTTGCCAACGGATGGGAGAATCGCCCGGTATCCATCGCAGGAGGTGGAGCAGGTTCGTGGCCGTTATTGTGGCCTACCAGGGGATGATAAAGCTGCACGAAATCCGCCACAGGAAGTGGAGCAGGATCGTGGCCGTTATGGTGGCCTGCCAGGGGGTGCAGATCCATCGGCTGAAGTTCGACAGCGGTCGGAGTCCGGCCCCGGTAGGAGTCTGGGCGTGGTCTTCCTGTAATTAAGGTTAAAGGCGAAGTCTGGCTCCCGTAGGAGTCCAGACGGGGCTTACCAGCAGTCGTTGTTGAGGATGGAGCCCGGCTCCCATAGGAGTCCGGGCAGAGTCTGCTTGCGGCTGCAGTTGTTGGCGTCGAGGATGAAGCCCGGCTCCCATAAGAGTACGGGCGAAGTCTCCCTGCAATTAAAGTCAAAGGCGAAGTCCGGCTCCCGTAGGAGTTCGGACGAGACTTACCAGCGGTCGACGCTGAGGATGGAGCCCGGCTCCCGTAGGAGTCCGGGCGGAGCTGTCCTGTTGTCGATGTCGGCGACGGAGCCCGGCTCCCGTAGGAGTCCGGGCGGAGCTGTCTTGCTCATAACTGTTGGAGTTGTTGGTGACGGAGCTCGGCTCCCGTAGGAGTCCGGACGGAGCTGTCCTGTTGGTAACGGTTGGAGTTGTCGGTGACGGAGCCCGGCTCCCGTAGGAGTCCGGGCGGAGCTGTCCTGTTGTCGATGTCGGCGGTGAAGCCCGGCTCCCGTAGGAGTCCGGGCGGAGCTCTCCTGTTGTCGATGTCGGCGGCGGAGCCCGGCTCCCGTAGGAGTCCGGGCGGAGCTGTCCTGTAGTCGATGTCGGCGGTGGAGCCCGGCTCCCATAGGAGTCCGGGCGGAGCTGTCCTGCTCGTAACTGTTGGAGTTGTCGGTGACGGAGCCCGGCTCCCGTAGGAGTCCGGGTGGAGCTGTCCTGTTGTCGATGTCGGCGACGGAGCCCGACTCCCGTAGAAGTCTGGGTGGAGCTGTCCTGCTCGTAACTGTTGGAGTGGTCGGTGACGGAGCCCGGCTCCTGTAGGAGTCCGGGGGGAGCTGTCCTGTTGTCGATGTCGGCGGCGGAGCCCGGCTCCCGTAGGAGTCCGGGCGGAGCTGTCCTGTTCGTAGTCGATTCCGCTGAGGATTTTGGCTGTGGGTATTTTATACCCAACACCAGTCTCCCTACTTCCGAGTTTGACTTTCAAACGAAGGAAGTACAGAGAGAGATGGGCACAGCCAAAACCGTCCCTTCGAATCCTGTACACTGCCGCCTCCGGATATTTTGGCATTAAATGTGCGCGTGCTGGAGTCTTTTCGAATTGGAGCGGTACGAGGGGACGCTTCAAAAATCCCGCAGGTACTCTGGCCTAGGTACGGTGCAATTATGATCCTGCCAACCGTCAGCCATTTTTAGCCGTCTGCCAGGGGGAGTGGGACACATGTCGGATGCGAACTGGCCTGAGGGATTCGCGATCATCATGGCGCTGGATCCCAGGGTCTATTTAAACCCGTCCTCCCTCCTTTAGGCGTCCTACTCCATTCCTGAGTTTTCGCTGGTGTCTGTCTTCTCTTCGAGAGCCCTGCTTTAGTGAGCATCTTCTCGAGCCGTAGGCGCCTCCCGTTTCTCGTCCCCCAGGTCCCTCAGAGTAACATAGGTTAGTGCCAACCTTCCTCTCACCGCCTAGGGGCTTCTCCTCTCATCATTACTTTTGTGCGTCCCTCCAAGCTAGCTTTCGGCCTCTCGTTCCCCTTTCGGTCCATCTTTTTAGGGTCCTTTAGATCCTCCCTTCGAAACTACTCAAAATGTCCTCTGGCTCTTTTACTCCCGGCAGTTCTGAGAGTTCTTCTGCTTCAAACCCTCAGGTCCCTGTGGACAAACCCGCGTCTGGGGCTGGGCTTCACCCGGTTTTCGCTCCGGGCGTTATTCCAAGTTCGTCGACTTCGGAGGAACTCCTTCTGATAAGGGTTCGGTATGGGGTTCCTCCGGAGTACGATCTGGAGCTACCCGGCCCCTCTGATCGGGCCAGCACTCCTCCTCCCGGTCGCTTCTGTTTGTATCAGGAAGCATTCCGTGCCAGACTCCAGCTTCCGCTTCCTGCCTTCGTCGCTGCCTTCTTCCGCTTCTTGGACATTTCTCTCGCTTCCGTGGCCCCGAATTCCTTTAGGTTTTTGATAGGGTTTCTTTCCCTCTGCCACATAGTCGAGGTTCAGCCGTCCCTCTCCTTGTTTAGAAATTTTTATACCTTCAAACGCCATCCTTCGGCGAAGGACTGGTGGTACTTCTCCCCCCAGTTTGGTAAGAAGGGGTTGCTGAAGGGCGCCCCTTCTTCGATTCATAATTGGAAGGGGAAATACCTCTTCGTCCACTACCCGACCCTGGAACTGGGCCTGCCCCCTTGGGGTTCTCTGAGGGATTCCATCCGTCGGGCTCCTAGCCTGGGGGAGGACGACCTCCAGGCCGCCCAGAAGCTTCTAACTTATCCCGCTCCTTCCCTTCCTAACCTTCTGAGGGAGCAGCTTCTTTTCAACATCGGCCTGAGCCCTCAGGATCCAGCGAGTATTCATCTTATCTTTTCTTTTCTTGCCTTCCTCTTCTTCTTCTCTTTACCTCTTTTTCCTTCCCACTCTTCTTTTCTCATCATTTTTTTTTTTTTTTTTTAGCAATGGACGCCGAAGCAACGTGGATGCTTGCCAGGGGCATGAGAGCTCAGAAGAGAAAGGGCGCGGTGGCCTCCGGATCGGCGAAGAGGGCCAGGGCGGAGGAGACGAGCTTGGCTGCGCCCGTCCAGGCGGCCCCGGCCATCGACATTCCTTCAGATGCCGAGCCAGTGGCTCCCCGGGCTTCCTCGAGGAGCCCGCCGACTGGGGCCCCCGCTCCGGGGGTTCGCCCCACGGAGGCACTCACCGCGGGGAGGAGGAGGAAATCGGTGGCTCGCAGGGTGAGTAGCCACCGAGCTACTGCAGACGAGTCCGTCTGCTCCGAGGAGGGATCGGAGAACCCCTTCAACGATAGGGACTTGATCAGGCGACTGCTCGATGGCTGCATCCTGTCCGACGTCATGGAGAGGATCGACCGTGCCGATCCTGAGCAGTGGGCTTGGGACTCTTTGGGGTCCTTCCTCGAGGTAAGCGGATATTTATTTACACGGTCACTCAGCTTTTGTCGTAATTCTCTATCCGTCCTTGCAGATTGGGCACAAGCTCTTCGCCTATGTCGAGGCGACGAGCCGCATGAGAAGGGACCTCCTTCAGGCGGAGGAACGCTGCCAAGCCGAGGTTGCTCGCCTCCAAGCGAAGACGGCCGAAGTAGTCGCCCTCCAAGAGGCCCTGGAAAGAGAGAGGCAAGCCCGGGAAGAGGAGAGACAAGCCCGGGAAGTGGAGAGACGGATCTTGGAGGAGTCGGCGAGGAAGGCGGAGGCCGAGGTCGCCCATTTGGTCGAGCAAACTCCGGTTCTGGTCTCGGAGGCCAGGGCCCTTGCGGTGGAGGAATTCAAGGCCTCCGCGGAGATGAGGGACCTGAATGTCCAGTTCGGTCAGGAGGCGTTCACCAAGGGGTTCGAGCTCTGCCAAGAGAAGGTGGCCAGCAAATACCCCGAACTTGATCTCGGCTTTCTTGAGGAGTCTGAAGACGAGGCCGGCCCCTCATCCGCCGCCACCACGGTCGCACCCCCCGCGTCGAGTTCTCCACCTCCTGCCCCTGAGGTCTGAGACCTCTGATCTTGTGCCCTTATTTTGCCGCCATATTTCCTTTCTATTTGTCTTCAAAATTATTCAATCAATAAAGTCGAATTGCTTGTTGTGGATGGCTTCTCCTTCCCCCTCCTCCTTCTTTCTGCTTTTCTTCTTGCATGAGTCGATCTTTGATGCTTGCACCTTTCGATGGCAGTGCCCTGCTGAAGCACTCCCCTTGCCCTTGAGGGTCCCGCTGAAATCAACAATCCAGCGATTGAAAAAGGAGGTCCTTCACCTGACGAAGAAGTTAAAGAAGATGGAAGGCGAGCTCCGCAAATCAAGAGAAGGCCATTCTGAAGCCGCCGCTGAGGCCGCCCACTTTCAGAGTCTCCATGTGAAGGCGATCATGGATTACAGCCGGAGGAAGGCGAACTTCACAAAGGAGCTCGAGGAATGCAAGAAGAGCACCAGCGATCGAATTTAGGCTCAAGAAGCCAGGATCAGCGCCCTTAAGGTGGAACTGTCAGCTGCGAAGAGGAAGATCGGCCAGCTGGAAGGAAACTCATCCCGGCTCTTGGCCCGGGTCGATGATGGACAGAAGTGGTCGCAGAAGGTTTCCGACCTTCAAAAGCCGCTCCAAGATGCCGAGATGAGCCACGACGTGCAGCGGGCCAGCTGGTGCTGGCAAGTGAAAGAGTATAAAGGGAGATTCCAGACGGCGGCTGATGAGGTCGTTCATCTCCAGAGGTAGCTGGCCAATAGGGCGCAGCTTACTTTCGTCCAAGATTTCGAAGAGCTCCAAGCCCTGAGAGGCACTGTTGAAGGGATTTCTGTCTCCCTCGGAGAGAAGACAGCCGAGCTGCAACAAGTGAAGATCCAACTGGCACTTGAGCGGCAGGCCGTCGCAGATGCGGAGGCGGAGTCCGAAGTTTTGCGGAAGTGGCATCGAGAAGCGGAGGTTGAGAGCCAGCAACTTCGTCGGGTGCTCCAGGATGCGCTGTGGAAGAGGAAAGAACTAGAAGAAGCAATAGAGAACCTGAGGCAGTCCTGGTTGAGGGATGGAGTAGATAACCCTAGGTCGGAGGGAGCAGGGCCTCCTTAGAGCTCTTTTGTCTTTATGTCTTATCATGTAGTTATTTCTTTTTTGTCATTTTGTCCTTCTTTCCTTGGTCGTCCTAGCCTTGTAGTGTGTATATCGGAAATGGAAAAAAGAGCATTTTGTGTTACCTCATCCACGCGTCGTACTGATATTATTGTCTGCTGAACCTTTCTTGTCGTTTGACTTGTTTGATGTAGACGTCGTTGGGGGGTGGGGGCTTTTTCTCTTCATCCGATCTTGTTAGGCGGCCGGGTTTCGCCACCATTAAACCCCACTGCAGAAGTCGTGGATGGAGCCCGGCTCCCGTAGGAATCCGGGCGGAGTCTTCCTTGTAGGCGGAATCCGGCTCCCGTAGGAGTCCGGGTGAAGTCTTCCGTGTAGGCGGAACCTGGCTCCCGTAGGAGTCCGGATGAAGTCTTCCTTGTAGGCAGAACCCGGCTCCCGTAGGAGTCCGGGTGAAGTCTTCCTTGTAGGCGGAACCCGGCTCCCGTAGGAGTCCGGGTCAAGTCTTCCTTGTAGGCAGAACCCGGCTCCTGTAGGAGTCCGGGTGAAGTCTGAACCCGGCTCCCATAGGAGTCCGGGTGAAGGCTTCCTTGTAGGTGGAACCCGGCTCCCGTAGGAGTCCGGGTGAAGTCTTCCTTGTAGGCGGAACCCGGCTCCCGTAGGAGTCCGGGTGAAGGCTTCCTTGTAGGTAGAACCCGGCTCCCGTAGGAGTCCGGGTGAAGGCTTCCTTGTAGGCGGAACCCGGCTCCCGTAGGAGTCCGGGTGAAGTCTTCCTTGTAGGTGGAACCCGGGTCCCGTAGGAGTCCGGGTGAAGCCTTCCTTGTAGGCGGAACCTGGCTCCCGTAGGAGTCCTGGTGAAGTCTTCCCTGGCGTTGGGACCCAGCTCCCGTAGGAGTCCAGGTGAAGTCTTCCTTGGCGTTGGGACCCGGCTCCCGTAGGAGTCCGGGTGAAGTCTTCCTTGGCGTTGGGACCCGGCTCCTGTAGGAGTCCGGGTGAAGTCTTCCTTGGCGTTGGAACCCGGCTCCCGTAGGAGTCCGGGCCTTCCATTTTGCTCGAGCCGGCATGAGGTTCTCCTCTTGTTACCAGCCTGGCTTGTGGGGGCACGTTAGAGCGCTGTAAGGCCTCTCCCCCATCCGGTCTAAAAGAACCGGACCTTCGACTTTGCTCATGTCAGGACGAGGTTCTCCTCCTATTCCTGACATGGCTGTGGGGGCACATTAGGGCGTTGTAAGGCCTCTCCCCCCATCCGGTCTAAAAGAACCGGGCCTTTGACTTTGCTCAAGTTAGGGCGAGGTTTTTCTCCTATCCCTAACAGGACTGTGGGGGCACATTAGGGCGTTGTAAGGCCTCTCCCTCCATCCGGTCTAAAAGAATCGGGCCTTTGACTTTGCTCAAGTTAGGGCAAGGTTCTCCTCCTGTCCCTAATAGGGCTGCGGGGGCACATTAGGGCGTTGTAAGGCCTCTCCCCCCATCTGGTCTAAAAGAATCGGGCCTTTGACTTCGCTCATGTCAGGACGAGGTTCTCCTCCTGTTCCTGACATGGCTGTGATTTTTGGAGGGGTCGTATCCAGTCGTAACAAATCCATGCCAGGTGGGAAGAGCACGTTAGGTAGAAAGAAAATTAGATTCAAGGCAAAATCGTAAGTGATATATTTACAATTTTCCCGCTCCTCCTTGAGGCCCTCCGGTGATGGAGTCGATGGTCCCGATGGGAGGTCGGTCCCCGGGTTGCTCCTCCCTTTTCTGCAGTTCAGGCTGTGGGAGGGCTCTTGGCCGATCTCCTCTACCCTCAGGCCTGCGACGGATGAATCTGTCGAGTCGACCTCGCCGAATGAGCTCCTCGATCTTATCCTGGAGCTGGATGCATTCTTCGATGTCGTGGTCGTGGTCGCGGTGGTAGAGGCAGAACTTGTTGGGATTGCGCTTTTCAGGATGTGTGCGCATCCTCTCCGGCCTAGGGAGCTGCTCCCTGACCTCCATTAATACCTGGGCCTTCGAGGTGTTGAGGGGGGCGTAGTTGCGAAATCTCCCTGGTGGGGAGCCCCGCCGAACCCCGCGGTCCGGGCTTCTCTGCCTGCATGCCCGGGGTGGAGTATGGGCACGCTTATGTCCAGGAGGGGATCGGAAACGCGGCCGGGCTTCCTTTGGCCTTTTCTCAACTGCGGGCTTACTCGAATCTCCCGCTTGACGCTCCCTTGCTGTCTCTTCGTCCTTCATTTTGAAGGCTTCTTCCCTTGGGCGTATCCTTCAGCCCGAGCCAGTAAATCGACAAAATTCCTGGGGTACTTCTTCTCCAGGGAGTACAAAAGATCATTCTTCTGAAGGCCACCTTTCAGGGCGGCCATGGCAACTGACTGGTCCAAGTTCCGGACCTCCAACGCCGCGATGTTAAAGCGGTTGACGTAGGCCCGTATGGACTCCCCTTCCCTCTGCTTGATGTTGATGAGGGACTCCGAACCCTTCTGGGGACATCGACTGCTGACAAAATGGGCCACAAATTGGTGGCTCATTTGATCGAAGGAAAAGATGGTACCCGGCTTCAAAGCCGAGTACCAGTTTCTCGCTGCTCCCTTCAAAGTAGATGGGAAAGCCCGGCATAAGATGACGCCAGGAGCGTCGTGAAGCAGCATCATCATCCGGAAGGCCTCCAGATGATCAACCGGGTCCGAAGTCCCGTCGTAGCTTTCGAACTGGGGAAGCTTGAAGTTTGGCGGGATCGGTTCCTGCATGATCATTTGGGAGAAGGGAGGGTCAGTGCAAATATCCTCACCATAAGCGGGGGGTGCGTGGCGGAGTTCTTCAATCCGTCGGTTCATCTCCTAGAGCCTCCGGTCCAGGAAATCCTCTCGAATTCGAGTCTCGAGGGTCCTTTGGCAGAACGGGGGCAGGGATCTTCCAGGGGTGGAGTCGTGATCCGATTGAGGGCTCGCTACCCGCGGATTTGTTTTCCCGGGAAGGACGGGGCGGCTGGCCCAGGTGGCCCGCCCCGCCGTCGGGTTTTGGCATTCTGGAGATGCCCCTTCCGGATGCGCCGACGCCTGCGGCTGCTGCTGCTGCATTGCTTGTATGGCTTCGACGAGGCCTCTGACCTGCTGTGCCAGCAAGTCAAATTGCTCCGCGCCGACCGCCACCGCCGGAGGGGGAGGAGGAGGAGGCTGAGAAACTGGAGGGGAGGCCGGAGCCTGAGATCTGGCCGCGAAGGCCATGGACCACCGGGTGGATGCCTTGCGCGGAGGCATCGAGTGTCGATCTCGCGGGGGAAGATTAGGAGTGGGTGACGGAGAGACGGTCGGAGGCGGCTCCGTTGAACACTCCTTTAAGAACAAGGGTGCTGCGAAGACACACCCCTTCCTCTAGCGCCAATCCTGTTGGTGCGAAAATCTGCTTGCACCGGAGAAGCTAGAGTCGGGGAAGCCGCGGTCACCACCGGGACCTGCAAAGGAAGTCTAAACCGAAGGTGGGGTTGCTCCGGCAAGACCCTCCGATGCTCAAGTCAGTTCTCTGCCTCAACAAGAATGGAGTGCTCGAACGGAGAATTTAGCAGAGTTTTGAGATAAGAAATGAGCTTAGAGAATAACGTATCTGGATCCCCCTTTTTATAGGTGGAGGAGGTAACGGATTGATGGCGACGTTGTAACCGTCTGGTCATGGGCCGCCCATAGTCAGGAGGAATTTATTGCGAAGGACAGTGGAGCGGAATCGTGGCTATCATCGCAGCTCGCCACGTGGAATCAGTTACGAGGAGTGGAGCAGCGTCCGTTGTCGTGACTTACCAGCGGATGGGAGAATCGCCCGGTATCCGTCGCAGGAGGTGGAGCAGGTTCGTGGCCGTTATTGTGGCCTGCCAGGGGATGATGGAGCTGCACGAAATCCACCACAGGAAGTGGAGTAGGATCATGGCCGTTATGGTGGCCTGCCAGGGGGTGCAGATCCATCGGCTGAAGTTCGGCAGCGGTCGGAGTCCGGCCCCCGTAGGAGTCCGGGCGTGGTCTTCCTGTAATTAAGGTTAAAGGCGAAGTCCGGCTCCCGTAGGAGTCCGGACGGGGCTTACCAGCAGTCATTGTTGAGGACGGAGCCCGGCTCCCGTAGGAGTCCGAGCGGAGTCTGCTTGCGGCTGCAGTTGTTGGCATCGAGGATGAAGCCCGGCTCCCATAAGAGTACGGGCGAAGTCTCCCTGCAATTAAAGTCAAAGGTGAAGTCCGACTCCCGTAGGAGTCCGAACGAGACTTACCAGCGGTCGATGCTGAGGACGGAGCCCGGCTCCCGTAGGAGTCCGGGCGGAGCTGTCCTGTTGTCGATGTCGGCGGTGGAGCCCGGCTCCCGTAGGAGTCCGGGCGGAGCTGTCCTGCTCGTAACTGTTGGAGTTGTTGGTGACGGAGCCCGGCTCCCGTAGGAGTCCGGGCAGAGCTGTCCTGTTGGTAACGGTTGGAGTTGTCGGTGACGGAGCCCGGCTCCCGTAGGAGTCCGGGCGGAGCTGTCCTGTTGTCGATGTCGGAGGTGGAGCCCGGCTCCCGTAGGAGTCCGGGCGGAGCTGTCCAGTTGTCGATGTCGGCGGTGGAGCCCGGCTCCTGTAGGAGTCCGGGCGGAGCTGTCCTGTAGTCGATGTCGGCGGCGGAGCCCGGCTCCCGTAGGAGTCCGGGCGGAGCTGTCCTGCTCGTAACTGTTGGAGTTGTCGGTGACGGAGCCCGACTCCCGTAGGAGTCCGGGCGGAGCTGTCCTATTGTCGATGTCGGCGGTGGAGCCCGGCTCCCGTAGGAGTCCGGGCGGAGCTGTCCTGCTCGTAACTGTTGGAGTGGTCGGTGACGGAGCCCGGCTCCCGTAGGAGTCCGGGCAGAGCTGTCCTGTTGTCGATGTCGGTGGCGGAGCCTGGCTCCCGTAGGAGTCCGGGTGGAGCTGTCCTGTTCGTAGTCGATTCCGCTGAGGATTTCGGCTGTGGGTATTTTATACCCAACAGATTCTATTAGCTTATCTGATTAATTTATTGATGTCTAAGGAAAGCAACGGGGGGACCCCCATCAATCTTGACTTATCTGGCCAATTTGAAAGATTGGGCCTTGAATAAGGTTGCTTAGCAGTTTGATTTAGCCCATGCCAATTAGATCAGTCATATGATGATTGATTAGATGAGACCTAAACCTAAATCTCTCTACAAATATTAAGTCCATAGATCTTCCATCATTGTAGATGTGCAGGCATGCTACTGGCGTTGATGGTTCTTGGTTGGTTACAGTGGTTCAGTTGCATCGAGAACACGCAACCACTCTATTAGCAAAAAGTTGCTCCAGAATAAGGATGAGGTTGGGCCCAATAACTGTTAGGTAAGGGACTTAATGACAGCCTTGCACCTGCTTGGAACAATGGGTCGGGATTAACAAAGGAGTGTGGTCAATAACTATTAGGTGAGCCCACATGACTTAGAGATCAAGTCACTGCAACATGCTTAGAGAAGTATCTAGACAAAGAGTTACCTACGCATCGGTGTGCATATTACCAATAACTATTAGGTGAGGTGCATGGTATCGATGGGACCACAGCACCCACTAAGAATCCCTTATCGCATCAGAGTTTTTGTTTTCCATCCGAAGAGTGGAGAGATCTAAAAAATTAGTGGGAGTTATTGTTGTTGGAAAAGGTGTAGGGTTTCAAGCATGAATTTCAAAATTTTTTTGAAATATAACACAATAGAACATGTAAATTAAATAATTAAATCTACAAATACATATAATCAAATTACTATACCCTACAATTAAGACCTATAAGATGTCATATTGTATTTATAAATCAGAAAATAAAAGATTTGATATTGATCAAATCAATACCCTAGATCTGAAATAGTTTCAGATCTAAAACCTAGATCATATTTAGATAAAAGAAGAGATCAGATCTCTTACCTTCATGTGGGTCGAGAACTCCATGATTGATTTTTTTTGTTGCCTTTGGAGCCACACATATGTCTGGCCTCTACAGGTGATCCACACGAGGCTACAACAAAATCGAAGGTTCGTCGAACGAAGATCCGCTCGAAGTGCTAGCTTCTTGCAGATCCCTCTGGATGGTTAATCTAAAAAATATTCTTCAAATCTCTTGGATATTTCAAGAGATGAAGAATATGAGGAAGAATAAGGGAGAAGTCAACTTTTTGACCTCCCTAAAATCAAAATTAATATTTAATAGAAAAGGATCCTAAGAGAAGACAGATCTTCTCCTTCAATACATCAACAATTGATATCTTGAAAATATCTCTATGCTAGGACATGAGAAGACCTTCTTCTCTTGATATTTTTTTAGTTTTTAGATCTTATGATATCTAATTTTTCTCGTAAAAAAATCTCATGATTTATGGAGAAGAAGGGTTCTAAAAGAAACCTTAAAAAAAGACCTTCTTTTCTTCTTCTTCTTCCATCAGAACATGATCATATCATGTCCAAAATAAGATCACCATGCTCCAACTCTTTGGAGCATGAATTCACCATGCCATCCCTCTTTCTCTTTTAGATTTTTTATCATATAAAAAAAAAATAAAATAAAGAGATATTAATATGAAAGAAAAAATAATAAGAGAAGACAATCTTCTCTCTTACCTTTCTCTCTACAAGACATCAATCTTTGATCTCTTGATTGAAGACTTTCCTCTAATGATTTTGGTACCTTAAACCACCCATGTAATCCTTCTTTCTCTCTCATATTTTTATCACATAAAAATACAAAAACAAAGAGGAAAAAATATGAAAGAAAACCAATAAGAAAAGACAATCTTCTCTCTTACCTTTCTTCTCTACAAGATATCAACTTTTGATCTCTTGTTAGAGGACTCTCTTCCATGGATTTAGGTGCCTAAAACCTCCCAGGTCTTCCTCGTTCTCCTTAGGTAATTCTCTCAATTTTCCATAAATTTTTGACTCATTTATCATGGCATATGGGGCGGCCTCCTTTTATATGGCAGACTCGGTCATAAGACCTAATCTAACAAGGAGTCCTTGGGGCATCCAACTCTTGGATGCCCCCTATCTCATTTATTTCATGGATAGCATGAAAATAACCACAAATGGGTCAACAAAAAGGAGGATAAACATGGGGGAAGTTGGCACAAGAGAGGGAGGGAAGAGTCCTTGTGAAGAGGGACTCTTTCAAAAAGAGAAATAGGCTAAACCACTTTCCACAATGAACCAAATTAATTTTCATGTTGAACCAGATCAAATATGATTCAAATCTCTAGAATAAGTGGTGTGAGTTTACTTTTCTTAGATATAAAAATCATAAAATAATTATCTAGAATTAATTAGTGGGCATGGGCTTTGATTTTCTTAGGTGACGCAAGAGAAGATGGAATCCTAGTCTAACTAAGATTTTTATTTAGATTAGGTCAAATACTTTGAACCCAATTTAAATTAATTGTAACCTAATTAATAGTGATCCTAGTCTAACTAAAAGTCTAATTAAATTAGATTAAAATATATTTAATTTAAATTCTAACTTAATTAGAAATTAGGCGCATATAAGTCCTAGTCAAACAGAGACTTATTCTCCCTTGCAACTAGCTTATCCAATAAATCAATTAGACTTAATTTAATTAAATCCAAACTAATTATAATTGAATTATATTTAATTAGACTTGATCTCAGCCCAATTGCTCAATCAGATTGAGGCAATTAGCAATCCAATTGTCAATGATCCTCCTGCAACACTTGCATTAGGTCAAATATCAATCACATTGATTGTTTAACCTTAGAACGATTTTCAATCGTCGATTAACCATCTAATTAGGTTACAACCTCTTATGTGTGTGACTCTATAGGTTCGAACCTAAGCTAGTAGTATAGAAACTAATTTTTGTACTATTCAAAGTAACCATCTAGCAATGGTTCCCGATGTCCAGATAGGTCGAATGTATGCAAAGTAACATTCTAAGAACCTTGACCCATGGTTACCGTATAATTCATCCTTTTGACCAATAATGCTTAAGATGACTTTGAGTATGCTGTCAACACTCATGTAAGTCATCTCTATTGTATCTCAAAATTTTGCAAATCTCGTGACTCCTCACGAGGATTATCCAGGCCTAGGTTTTGCTAAATTGAAACACAGTGAGACATTCTCTTCCTACAGTTAATCAGGAGTGGTCAATCCCATCTTGACTCACACACTGACTTCATAAGTACTTGACTGTACCCAAAAATTTTTCGAACCTATATTAAAAATACAAGTAGTCCGGCACCAAAGCACAGTGAGTTGCTTGCAAGTCACTGTGGTGATCTTAGGTCGGAGGGATACTTATACCCATTGGTCTTAGCTAACTACTCTTGACAGTAGAGTATTACATTGATCACGTTCAATGCAGATGTACTCCTATATCTCACTTGGATTGCATACCAATGTCCCCATACCACATGATTACGAGGACAACCAACGCATATGGCATACAGCGACCTACACTTGATAAGTTATCATCCTTGTTAATAACTTATCATTTGGTCGTGAACAATTTAAGAACCATTCGATAAATCCTCTTTTATCGATTGATTGTGATTCTAAAGACTTCATCATAATTTAGGAGTTCATTTAAGGAAGATAGAACTTTTATGATGAATCTGCCAAATAACTATTATTATTAGATAATTCATATACTAATTCCAATCATCTACCACTTAGATGATTGACTTTAGGACATATTTTCCAACAACTCTCACTTGTACTAAAGCCAATCAGAATGATATCAAATATCCTATCTTTCACTTGAGTTCGTAGAACTTCTTAGTTTCGAGGCCTCAGCAAATGGATCGGTCAAGTTCTCCTTGTTCATCGATCTTCCAAAGATCGATGTCACCCTGATCTAAAATCAAAAATGATAGCAATATAGAGTATGCTGGTCCTTCAGTTCTTTAGCCAGATTTATGGCTCCAGTGCTACGATAGGACTTGACCATCAGTGGAGGGTGCCACTCCAAACCTGCTAATGAAGCTCAGCAACTACACAGCTTACATGGCAGCATCATATGCTATGATGTACTCTACATCACTAACTTAGTAGGCTAAAGTATCTTGTTTGGAACTTTTCCAGCAGATTGCTCCTACAATTAAGGTATGATTCGATACTTTTTTATTGTTATCTTGATCTGACTAAAATCAAAATATTTAAATGTTTAAAGTCAGTATTTTCATATTTGAGTCATTGGATCTTAGTATTTCTCAAATACTTAAAGATTGTCCATACAATCTTCCAGTAGTTCTTACTTAAATCAGACTGGTATCTGCTCACTACCATTAGTGAGCATACCATATCTGGTCTTGAACATAGAGAAATTAGATGACACCCAATCCTTTATTCCTTACAATGCTGGAATGCCATTCCCGATTAAGAGAATTTCATCCACAGACAACACAAGGAATAACACTATAGAATATTTTGCCCACTTGTAAATGCAGGGTTTCTCTTTATTCATAACAAAGATATATGTTCAAAACGTATGTTCTAACTCTGGGATAATAACGAAACGAGCTTTATAGGTCTCCATCTTCCCTTCTGTGCTACTCTGATCCTTTTGAAAAATCTATTCACACCCAATGGGTTTTATTCTTTCAGGTGAATCATCTAGTGTCCATACACTATTGATTTCCATGGACTTCAATTTGGATTTAATGGCTCCAAGCCACTTCTCAGAGTTAGACCACTGCATTGCATTTACTTTAATGGGCTTCGAGTTTGATCTAATCAAATCCAGTTCTGTAGGTTTACTAGATTATGTCGGTTCATTTTCTACTAGTCAAACTTTCAAGTTCAACTTGATAGGCATCAATTCCTTTTCTAAGGAACTCCTTTCCAAAAGGAATGCCCTACTGCTGATGAGCATCTTATGTTCTTCAGCATGATAGAATTAGTAACCCTTAAACACCTATTGGACCATGAACCAAGTTTATCTGCATGCAAATCTTTGACATAGGCCGATCAACTCCAAACCCAAAGGTGAGAGAGTCTAGGTCTACGCCCGATTCATCTCATATAGAATCTGCACAACAGACTTACTCAGTATATATTTTCAGAGTAAAACAAGTAATCACACGAGAGCACAATCCTGAAACAGGTAGATTAGTAAACCCTATCGTGGATTGAATCATGTCTAACAAAGTTCAACTTCTCCTTTCAGATACACTGTGTTCTGAAAAAGAATCCACTGAGAGAGAATCTAATTCTCTCCTAGATATATCATCTTTTTCATCGTTTGAATCATTTGAATATTTCAAATGATTTGGCTGGACGCACCCATGCCCAGATAGATCGTTTGTAATGAAATATTAATATCTTCCTCTAGCACTTAAGTTCACAGGTCTACATACATCACATGTATGAGACTTAGAACTTTATCAGCTCCTTCACCTTTTTCATTAAAAAGTGACTTTGTCATCTTTCCAAGAAGATAAGACTCACAGGCTATCAATGATTCACAATCATTGATGTCGAGATTTCCCTCTTAAGCTAATCCATTTATCCTATTCTTATCAAGATGACTAAGCCTATAATGCCAAAGATAGACATTCATGACATTATCTAACTTGGGTGTGTACATTACACTTAACAGGCTGTATAAATATCATTTCCTTATTGTCCATATATTATTGTAACATTATTTATAATAATACCATAATAATCTTCCTTTATGAATGATAATCATCTTTAGCCAAAAGGCCAACAAAAATTATAAACAATGGACAATAGTAATAATTACTTTAAATGACAATATTTGAAAATAAGCTCTACAATTCCTAAAGTTAGGATTGGAATAAGACTTCCATCCCTAACATTCAAGAATTTATCACCATTTTCAAATATTTCACTTACTTGTAGTCCTAGCAATAAATTGCATAAAACCATCGATATCTAATACCCAGGTAGTGGAATTACATAGAAAAACTTTAAGATGTTATCATATAACATCCTTGATGAGCAACCCTTGCTCCTTTCTCTTGTTCAGCCTATTATGGTCAAAGGAAGCAAGATAATTCTTCTTCCTATGATCCTGTGCTTTTGCCTGATTTGGATCAATTTTGGACTAATTATTTTGACTGGATTAAGAAGCCCCAATACGAACACATTTGTACTGCTGAACCAAATTCAACTTTCGATACTAATTAACGAAGTTGGGTCCCATAAGTCATCACTGGCTAACAGTGATTGGAGCAATTAAGGTTTAGCCTTATTTTGAGAAAAAAGAACAATGACCTAATGTATATGAATTATTTTAAGCCTAGAGACTTGGACTTTAGTCTCAAGGTTCTTCCACTATTTTATTCAAATTGATAGCCTCTACCTTCAATTCAAAAAATTACTTTAATTTTCTAGTAGGTACTAGAATCCACATAGACTACACACAAGTCCGACTTTGGTCGGCTAACCCATGTGCATCTACAGGTAGGTTCATTAACCAATTATTTCTCCAAATAACTTCTAGTAATTTAATTTTACCCCAGTAACCTAATCAGTAGGCTTTGGCCTCCACTGTAAGGATCCGGTTAGGTCCAACCATTAATATGATCATACTTGGTGCATCTAACCAACAAATGATTAAGCCTAACTTTGGTTGGCTAACCTAACCACCATTAGAGAGACACATCCAAGTCGTCATATGATGAGTGATAATTCCATTAATCAACAAGCACCAAGCCTTTGGGTCTGCAATGATTATTGAGTTAATAGACTTATTATCAAACACCTTAATGGGAGGCTATGACTTAGTTATCTTTATAACTTTATCATTTTAAGAACCTAATAATTTTAAAGGATTTAAAATTATTAGTGATTTAAGGATTAGAAAAGATATGGACCAATTCGGTCCCACTGATTTCATCAAGTCAAGTCCTTCCATTGACTTCTCAAGTCATTAACAAGGACTAGGATTAAATTTGGTCTATGGGCACCTAAATCAATCTCACTGAATAAAATCAGACTCTCTGATTTCCTATGTGACATGGGTTAGCATGAATCAATGAGCAACCTAATCAAGACCTGATTAACCACATTGACCAGATAAGTATGATCGATGGGAGGGTCTACCAATGCTTGCCTTAGACACCATAAGAAATGGCCAGGTAAGCATGCTCCCAATTAAAAACTGTCGATCAAGTTTATCTTAGACACCAACTGGTTTATTAGTTTTGATTTGGTCTGCTTAAAGACTCAGGCTCAACTGCTGAGCTACGATCAGTGTCCATTTGTTAGATATATGAATTTTGATCAACTACAACTATTGAAGTGATCTATAGAAATGACCTAATCCTAATTAACTTTTAATTAGGTTTGATCAATTTCTTAACTTAGTCCATATTTGATCTAACCCTAGGTCTAACCCAGTTAATGATCTGATCAAAGCTAACCCATTACCCTTTAACCCATGTTTTATGAAATTATTGTAGGATCTTTAAATCACAAACCTAGATCCTAAACAATCACTTAATTCTTTTAATTAAGTTCATGGCTGAGGGTTGGGGTTCGGCATTTTGAAAAATATTTTCAATTTTTGAAAGGTTTAATACAATCTAGTGTTGTTTCACTAAATAGGTCGACTCATTTCAAAAATGGGTCGGCTTATTTCACTAACAAACACTAACAATTAAAATCAGTCAGAAATATAATTCAGCCAACTTTTCAATCGAGCTAGCATGCTGGTCGAGCTAGCTTGCTGGTCGAGCTGGTCCGATCAGCAAATAGAACCTTTGCAAGATCCTGTTCTAGGCTGATTTTAATCTATGTACATTACATAAAAATTCATGAAATAAAATAGACTTAATCTAAAACATTCATGACAAGATTTATTTCAATACTTTTAAATTTTCTAGATCGCAACGTACCAGGACAACCTTTGCACTGTAAGGGATAAACTTTACAGCAGGACAACAAACAGTCCGTACGATCATTATTTTATTTTTTAGATTTATTTTTATATAATTATGAATATATTATAAAAGAACCTAGATGCTCTGATACCATTGTTGAAAAAGGTGCAGGGTTTCATGCATGAATTTCAAAACTTTTTTGAAAAATAACGCAGCGGAACATATAAATTAAACAATTTAATCTACAAATACATGTAATCAAATTACTAAACCCTACAATTAGGATCTATAACATGTCATATTATATTTATAAATCAAAAAATAAAAGATTTGGTATTGATCAAATCAATACCCTAGATCTGAAACAGTTTCAGATCTAAAACCTAGATCATATCTAGATAAAAGAAGAGATCAAATCTCTTACCTTCATACGGGTCGAGAACTCCATAGTTGATTTTTTTTATTTTTTTTGGAGCCACACACATGTCCGACCTCTACAGGTGATCCACACGAGGCTGCAACAAAATCAGAGGTTCGTCGAATGAAGATCCGCTCGAAGTGCTAGCTTCTTGCAGATCCCTCCGGATGGTTAATCTAAAAAATATTCTTTAGATCTCTTGGACATTCCAAGAGATGAAGAATATGAGGAGGAATAAGGGAGAAGTCAAACCTTTTGACCTCCCTAAAATCAAAATTAATATTTAATAGAAAAGGATCCTAAGAGAAGATAGATCTTCTCCTTCAGTACATCAACAATTGATATCCTGAAAGTATCTCTATGCTAGGATATGAGAAGACCATCTTCTCTTGATATTTTTTAATTTTTAGATCTTATGATATCTAATTTTTCTCATAGAAAAATCTCATGATTTATGGAGAAGAAGTGTTCTAAAAGAAACCTTAAGAAAAGACCTTCTTTTCTTCTTCTTCTTCCATCAGAACATGATCATATCATGTCCAAAATAAGATCACCATGCTCCAACTCTTCAGAGCATGAATTCACCATGTCATCCCTCTTTCTCTTTCAGATTTTTTATCATATAAAAAAAATATAAAACAAAGAGATATTAATATGAAAGGAAAAACAATAAGAGAAGACAATCTTCTCTCTTACCTTTCTCTCTACAAGACATCAACCTTTGTTCTCTTGATTGAAGACTTTCTTCCAAAGATTTTCATACCTCAAACCACCCATGTAATTCTTCTTTCTCTCTCATATTTTTATCACATGAAAACACAAAAACAAAGAGGAAAAAATATGAAAGAAAACCAATAAGAGAAGACAATCTTCTCTCTTACCTTTCTTCTCTACAAGACATCAACTTTTGATCCCTTGTTAGAGGACTCTCCTCCATGTATTTTGGTGCCTAAAACCTCCCAGGTCTTCCTCGTTCTCTTCTGGTAATTCTCTCAATTTTCCATGAATTTTTGACTCATTTATCATGGCATATGGGGCGGCCTCCTTTTATATGGCAGACTAGGTCATAAGACCTAGTCTAACAAGGAGTCCTTGGGGCGTCCAACTCTTGGATGCCCCCTATCTCATTTATTTCATGGATAGCATGAAAATAATCACAAAAGAGGCAACAAAAAAGAAGATAAACATGGGAGAAGTTGGCCCAAGAGAGGGAGGGAAGTGTCCTTGTGAAGAGGGACTCTTTCAAAAAGAGAAATAGGCTAAACCACTTTCTACAATGAACCAAATTAATTTTCATATTGAATCAGATCAAATATGATTCAAATCTATAGAATAAATGATATGAGATTACTTTTCTTAGATGTGAAAATTATAGAAAAATTATTTGAAATTAATTAGTGGGCGTGGGCTTTGATTTTCTTAGGTGGCGTAAGAAAAGATGGAATCCTAGTCTAACTAGGATTCTTATTTAGATTAGGTCAAATACTTTGAACCCAATTTAAATTAATTGCAACCTAATTAATGGTGATCCTAGTCTAACTAAAAATCTAATTAAATCAGATTAAATCATATTTAATTTAAATCTTAACTTAATTAGGAATTAGGCACATACAAGTCTTAGTCAAACAGGGACTTGTTCTCCCTTACAACTGGCTTATCCAATAAACTAATTAGACTTAATCTAATTAAATTTAAACTAATTCTAATTAAATTATATTCAATTAAACTTGATCTCAGTTTAATTGCTCAATCATATTGAGTCAATTAGCAAACCAATTACTAATGATCCTCCTGCAACACTTGCATTAGGTCAAACATCAATCACATTGATTGTTTAACCTTAGAACGATTCTCAATCTTTGATTAACCATCTGATTAGGTTACAAACTCTTATATGTGTGACCCTATAGGTTTGAACCTAGGCTGGTAGCATAGGAATCAATTTCTATACCAGTCGAAGTAACAATCTTGTAATAGTTCCCGACGTCCAGATAGGTCGAATATATGCAAAGCATCATTCTAAGAACCCTGACCCATGGTTACCATATAATTTATCCTTTTGACCAATAATGCTCAAGATGACTTCGAGTATGCTGTCAACACTCATGTAAGTCATCTCTATTGTGTCTCAAAATTTTATAAATCTCGTAACTCCTCACGAGGATTACCCAGGCCTAGGTTTTGCTAAATTGAAACACAGTGAGACATTCTCTTCTTGAAGTTAATCAGGAGTGATCAATTCCATCTTGACTCACACACCGACTTCACAAGTATTTGACTGTACCCAGAAATCTTTCGAATCTATATTAAAAATACAAGCAGTCCGGCACCAAAACACAGTGAGTTGCTTGCAAGTCACCATGGTGATCTCAGGTCAGAGGGACACTTATACCCATTGGTCTTAGCTAACTACTCTTGATAGTAAAGTGTTACATTGGTCACATTCAATACAGATGTACTCCTACATCTCACTTGGATGCCATACTAGTGTCTCCACACCACTTGGTTGTGAGGACAACCAACGCATATGGCATATAGTGACCTACATTTGATAAGTTATCATCCTTGTTAATAACTTATCATTTGATCATGAACAATTTAAGAACCATCCTATAAATCTTCCTTTATCGATTGATTGCGGTTCTAAAGACTTCATCATAATTTAGGAGTTCATTTAAGAAAGATAAAACTTTTATGATGAATCTACCAAATAACTATTATTATTAAATAATTCATATACTAATTCTAATCATCTACCACTTAGATGATTGGCTTTAGGACATATTTTCTAATAATTATTTGCATCTTAAAGCCCATAGAAGTAAATATAACTTTAAAAGTATAAAAGTCTAACTTGAATATCTACTCTCATAATTAAATAATGTCAGCCTCAAATCTTCTAGTCCGTATTCTTGAAACCAATCGTTTGACCGAAACTAATTACAAAGACTGGCTCAGAAATCTCAGGATTATTCTGATCTCAAAAAAATTGAGTCCTGTACTTGACTAGGAACCCATAGTGTTACCAAACCATCCTACTACTGAGCAAAGAGTTGCTTTTGAAAAGTAGACGGATGAAGACAGTCGGGTCAAGTGCTATATGCTGGCATCTATATCAAATGAGTTGGAAAGCCAGCATGAGCATATGCCCATTGTCAGGGCTATGATAACTCACCTGCAAGAGCTGTATGGTGAGCAGAGCCGTACTGCATGCTTTGAAGTGTTCAAGAGACTCTTCAATTTGAAGATGCGAGAAGGATAGTCTGTCCATGAGCACTGTATGATAGTGATCAAGGATATTGAGGAGTTTGGGAAGCTCGATCTTAAAATGCAAAAAAAATTACAGATGGATTTGATCCTTCAATCTCTTATGAGTTCATATAGTCAATTTATTATAAATTTTTATATGAACAAGCTCAATTGCATTATATCCGAACTGATCAATATGTTTGTCACTACGGATGGAATCTTGAAGAGTTCAAGGGGCACTATTCTCGCTGTGGAGCAAACTTCTTCCAAGAGAAAGTCTACTGGAAAGAAGAAAATAAAATTTGCTAAGAAGCAGAAGAAAGAGAGCAAACCAAAGAAGGATGTTCCTAAGAAAGTCAAAGCAAAGAGAAAGTGTTTCCACTATGATGCTGAAGGCCACTAAAGGAGGAATTGTCCACTCTACATGGAGTGCTTAAAGAATAAGAAGGGTGATAAACCTTCAGAAGGTATGCTCGTAATTAAATCTAACCTTATAGTTTCTTCTACTTCTAGTTAGGTGTTAGACTCTGGCTCGAGTACTCACATATGTACCTCAATGTAGGGTCTAATAGAAAGTAGGAGGTTGAGGGAAGGAGACATGATCCTACGGGTCGACAATGGAGCAAAAGTTGCTACAGAGGCCGTTGGTACTTATCCTCTTCGATTACCATCTGGTTTTAGATTAGATTTAAAAGACTGTTATTGTATTTCTGTAGCTAATCAAAATTTGATTTTTGTGTCTGTGCTAGCACAAGAAGGTTTTGAAATAAATTTTATTAAAGACTTTTGTTTCATTTATTTATGAAATAAATTAATTGCACGAGATCTTTTAATTAACAGTCTATATCACTTGCATGTTGATGCGAATGTGAATTTAAACGAGCAAATAGTGATTGCTGTAGGTCAAAAAAGACCTAGAGATAAAATTAACCAGAAGTACTTGTGGCATCATAGACTAGGTCATATTAGAGAGGACAGGATAAACAAACTGAAAAAAGATGAGATCTTTGGCTCTCTTAATCCAGAGTCATATCCAACTTGTGAATCTTGTCTTCAAAAAAAGATGGCCAAGTTACTCTCTATAGGACATAAGAAAAGGGCCACTAAGTTACTTGCCCTAGTACACACCGATGTGTGTGGATCATTTGATGTGTGGGCTAAGGGTGGTTATAGTTACTTCATTATCTTTATCGATGATCTGTCTAGGTATGGGTATGTGTATATAATGAAACACAAGTCTGAAGCCTTTGAAAAGTTCAAAAAATTCAGAAATGAAGTAAAAAAGCAAATAGACAAATCCATTAAGGTTCTTTAATCTAATCGAGGAGGTGAATATCCTAGTCAAAAATTTTTGAAATTTCTTAAGAACAGTGGTATAATCTCTCAATGGACTCCTCTCGAAATACCTCAGCTCAATGGGGTATCTAAAAGGAGGAACATGACTCTATTAGATATGGTCAGGTCCATGATGAGCTTCACTGATCTACCCTTATATCTTTGGAGACATACCTTATTAACCACCATTCACCTATTGAATAGGGTTCCATTAAAGTTTATTCCTACCACACCGTATGAGATATGGTATGGTAAGAAGCCAAGTCTAGGTTATCTTAAGACTTGGAGATGTCCGACCTATGTAAAGAGACAGATGATTGATAAATTAGAGGATATATCTATAATAGCTCGATTCATAGGGTATCCAAAAGAATCCATGAGATACTTCTTCTGCTTTTCACAAGATCATAATGTGATTGTGAGTCAGAATGCTATATTCTTAAAAAAATAATTTATTCAAGATGATGGCAGTGGCAGGTTAGTTGAGCTCGAAGAAAAAGTTTTTGAAGAGCAGAGAACTATAGATCCTCAGGAATTTATTATTCATGAGCCAGTAGTAGACATTCCTCCACCACCTCATAGATCTAGCAGGGTCTTATGATCTTTTGAAAGGTACGTGGGTATGCTTATGAAGGAAGTAAAGGAAATATTTCTTATGGGAGATAGGGGTCATGGTGATGATACTAATATCTTTGATAAAGTAATGTCTAACATCGATTTCGAGAAATGGTTAGATGCTATGAAGTCGGAAATTGACTCGATGCACTCAAACCAAGTATGGACCGTAGTGAATCCACCTAAGGGTATTATACCTATTGGGTGTAAATGGATCTACAAAAAAAAAAAAGGTACCGATGGTAAGGTAGAGACCTATAAAGTTAAGCTTGTAGCTAAAGTTTACAGTCAGCGCGAGGGCATTGACTACCAAAAAATCTTCTCATCCATAGCCATACTGAAATCCATCCGCACTCTGCTTGCTGTTGCAGCTTACTATGATTATGAAATCTGACAGATGGATGTGAAAATAACTTTTCTGAATGAATATCTGAAGAAAAATATCTATATAGAGCAGCCTATGGATTTCACATCCGGTGATGGTGATCACAGAGTCTGCAAGCTGCAAAAGTCTATATACAGATTGAAGCAAACTTCTTGAAGTTGGAATCATCATTTGGATGAAGTGATCAAATCATTAGATTTTATCAAAAATAAAGAGGAACCATGTATATACAAAAGGGTCAGTGGTAGCGCAATAATATTTCTCATATTGTATGTGGATGATATTCTCCTCATAGAAAATGATATTCCCATGCTGACGACAGTCTAAAGATGATTGTCCAAGAAATTTTTTATGAAAGACCTAGAAAAAGCATCCTATATTCTCAAAATAATGGTCTATAGGGATAGACCTAAATGAATGCTAGGCCTATCACAAAAGCTATACATAGAGAAGGTGCTGAAGAGGTTCAGTATGAAAAATTCTAAAAGAAGACTTTTGCCTCTTAGGCATGGTATTAATCTTTCCAAGATGATGTGTCTAACCACATTTGAGGAAGTTTAGAGCATGAGTAGGATTCCTTCTGCCTCAGTCATGGGGAGCCTCATGTATGCCATGCTGTGTACTCTACCTGATATTATCCTTATTGTAAGTGTCACGAGCAGGTATCAGTCAAATCCAGATGAGGAGCACTGGATAGCTGTGAAGAATATCCTTAAGTACTTGAGAAGAACTAAGGATTTATTCTTGATCTTTGGAGGAGGTTCTGAGTTGTGAGTCGAGGGGTATACTAACTCAAACTTCATGTCTGATCTTGATGATAGAAAGTCTACGTCAGAATATGTGTTCGTTTGCAATGGTAGCACAATCAACTAGAAGAGTTCCAAGCAACCCATCATAGCAGATTCGACCACGGAGGCTAAGTATGTCGCTGCTTCAAATGCTACAAAGGAAGGCTTTTGGTTCAAGAACATCATCACGAATCTTGGGGTTATGATATTGGATGCTATACCACTTTACTGCGACAATAATAAGGCCATAGCACTTGCTAAAGAGTCGAGGTCTCATCAGAAATTAAAGTACATCAAGCGGCGGTATCATATCATACGTGACTACTTCGAAAAAAAATATGTCGAGGTGCGAAGAGTAGACTCTACAGATAATGTGGAAGACCCACTGACAAAACAATAGAGCTAGCCGAAAATGGAAGTCCACCTTGAGAAGATGGGACTTAGATTAGTGACCAATTGACTTTAGTCCAAGTGAGAGATTGTAAGATGTATGTCCTACAAGCCAATATGACTGATACATTATAATAAATTTAAGATATAATTTTATAATTAATACATTGATTTGATTAATAAAAGAGCAAGTTTATTTTTCATTCAAGTGTGATGTATTCTTGAATCGTCTATGAAATTAACTTTTGATACATATTCTCAAAATATTGAGAATTAGAGATATGTATTTAATTTTTAAATACTCTCGATCATAGAATCATTGTGAGGATGGTGATCGATCTGGATAGACCGATGCACAGTTTGCTTCCTTTAGGATAGATGAGACTCCAGTCTACAGTGTAGAGATATTGGATGATGAGTGTGGATAGTTGTTAGAGAATAACTAGTACTGAGCATAACCATATAAGAGATCACTTGGATTTCTATTCGATCATCAGTAATTATCTCGATGTTGTAGTTGTGTAAATGATCCTTTGATCTAAGATGGCACTACTGCTTGCAGTGAGGCTGCTGGAATTTGACTGATCCATAAACATAGATCTCAATAAGCTCTTATAGTGGATGTTGACGATAGTTGGTCCACTGTAGGAATAGGGTGCGCATCAAGATGAGATCTATCGACCTTGATAGAGAGTAGTCCTATGAGATTTATGATGCTAAGCCTGAAAATCTGTAGCCACAATAATGTGATTGATGGAAAGAAGTTTTCAGAGAAATTATAATTGGACTTGAGCTAATCGAATCTATCATATGACTGATGATGAGGTTTGACGATTTATCCATAACCTACCATCTAGTTGGGACTCACAGTACAGGGACTGAAATATATGTTAACTACACCTAGAGGTTCATTTTAGTTCTACTGGGTTGCCACTATATACTGCTATGTATCACTGGTGGATTGTGAGAGCTCACTAGGATTATTCTGGATCGACAATTCTTGATGAGTTAGAGTGAAATTGTTCCGATCCATTGAAAAAAGTTTCAATGATACTTTGATAGAGATTATTGTATATCTCATTACCAGATAAAATTAAACCTATAGGGTCACACAACAAAGAGATTAGGCTTGAAATTAGCAATTGAGCTTATAAAGTGTCAATTGGGTTTAGAGAAATCTGATTGGGTTCAAGATAACCTTGCTAGCACATGGTTGGACTCAATTTTCTCTTTATATTTAAATTTTTTATTTAATAAGATAATTTAAACTTAATTATCTGCTAATAATCTAAATGAATTAGATTCATTAAACTCCAATTATTGGATGTCTAAGATTTTGGATCAATTGAATTTAGGGTGCAAGTCCCTAATTAATTTTCTTGATAGTTATTTTTAGGTGCCACCTTGATTTGATTAAGTTGGCCATGTCCCATGATTAGAGGGTGTGTAGACCATTTATGGGGTATCCCTTGGGTGCACTTTGGGGTATAATTATGTGGCTGCAAGGGCTCTAAGAGTTGGCGCCTAAAAAGATTCCTAAAGGAAGCTGAATAACTTAAGTTATTAGGAAATCTAATACAAGTAGGACTTGTATTATGAGATTGAATAATAGGATTCAATCCTTATGGCTTTTTAAAGGGACCTCTCCTAAGATCTCAAGGCATCCAAACCAGCAAGCCCCACGACCCTTTAGAAGCTCCCATGCCCTTTTTTCCTCTCCCCTTCTCTTCTCCCCATGGGCATCCCACACATCCTCCCATTGGGACATCCCAATTGATTCCATGCCCAAGGCTGTTGGGCATATCTCCTTTGCTGGTTTCCAACTGATGGTAGCAGCACAATTCAAGAGAGAAAGGCTAGAGAAGAAGAGAAGAAGAAGATCAAGAAAAAAAATCAAAGAGTTGATCGTGATCCAGGCTTCATTCAAATTCATAGGCTGAATTTTCTTAGAGAAGAAAATTCAATCTTAAGAGGACTATTCTAGACTGATCCCTAGTGGATATCCATAGAAGTCAGACACTTGTATAGCAAGAGAGAGCCTCTTTTCTTCTAGATTCAGATTTGAAGAAAAGAATTACAAAATAGATATGTGATTCGATCACATGTTAAATTTCAGCATATGTATAATTTCAGCATATGAAGTAGATCCTTATGGTTTATATTTTTATGTATGCATGATTTAGATTTAAAATATTTTAATCTACTATTCTACTATGGTGTTTAGAAAATAAAATTTTGAAATGCACATGCATGCTCTTACATAAAAAAATCCAACAATAGGGTGTGCACCTAGATGGAATATATCGACCTTAGTAGTAAAGAAGTAGTCGTATGTGATTTATGAGATTGAGTTCGAAAGATCTTGGCCAGGATAGTATAAATAATGGAAAGAAGTTTTCATTAGATTTTACAAATGAACTCGAGTTGAATAAATCTTACATATGACATACAATAGGGTTTGATGAATTTTTCTTAACCTCCATCTTATCGAAACTTATGATAAAAGAATTGAATCACATGGTAACCCTACCTAGAAGTTTATCCTTCTATTCTGCTATATTGCCAATATATGCTACTAGACATCACTAGTGGATTATGGGACCAATGAGAATTATTTTGATGGTCAATAATTCTCGATTAGGGAGTTGAAATTATTTCTATCCATGGAAAGATATTTAAATGATATTTTAATGAAGATTAAAATATTTCTCACTATCAGACATATAGAACTTATGGAGTCATACATAAAAGAGATCCTGATTGATCGAACTATCAAATTATGATTTTGAATTGCAAAAGAAATGAGACTTACTAAGAGTTAGTAAGTTATAGGAGGATCGAAAAGAGTCCCACTGGACTGGGACTCTAAAGTCCCACTTGATTGAGACCGTCAAATGATAATTATTGCATATTATTTAATTTGATCAAATATTAGGATTGGATCTTAATTGAATTAAATCAGATTTAATTTAATTAATTTTGATTTGAATTTGACTCAAATTAAGTTTCATAAGTCTAATGAGATTAGACCTAATGAATACTTGATCAAAACCTATCTAGATTAGGTTTGACATAATTTTTTGTAATGTTTAATTTGGATTAGGTCTTAGTCAAATTGAATTAGATTTAATCTAATTAGATATGATTCTAATTTGACTAGATTGGATTTCATTACTCTAATAGGATTGGACTTGATTTACGGTGAAATCCAAACCTATTTGGACTCCAAATTTGATTTGGATTTGAACCCAAACCACTTTGGACTTTATCTAATAAGAGGTCCACATGTAGAAGGACTCTTCCCTAAATTTGTGGCACTACTTATTAGCTTTGGCATTGAGAAAAAATAGAGAAAGGGGTTATGGGCGACAACTTATGAAGGGAGTCCTATTCCAATTCTAGCTCATCCAAAACCTGACCACCTTTAAGTTTAAATTAGGGATAAGTGTGGGCACCTCCCTAGAGATAATTCCATGTGATTGATGCCCCATAAGAGAGAGGACCAGAGAAAAAGTGGGACATCCAAGGTTGTTGGCATGAGAAAGAAAAAGGAAGCTCAAAGGTGGTTGACGCTCTCCCCCTCTTCTCCTTTATCTCTTCTTTCTTACAACTAATGGTTGGTTGTTGAAGGTAACTTTTCTCTCTCTCTCATGTCCAAGAATTGGACATGTCTCCATCATCCTCTCCTCCATAGATCTCCAAAGGTTGGACATAAAATCAGATTTGATCTGATTTTTTTCTTCTTGATCCATGCGATAGACACAAAAGTTTTCCTTATCCTTTTCTAGATCTAGTCCAATGGTTGGACAAGAAAGAAAGAAGAAAAAGAATTGATCTCTTGTCTTCTTTCATAGATCTTCTAAAAGAATAATGTCCTACAAGCCAATTGTATATGGGATGTGATAGGATATTTTTTATAATTTATCTTTCAGACTCATGTAATTGATATTTATATTATTAATAAAACAAATATTTTTGATTCATTATATACTGCATCTTATTGTTCTTAAGATTATAATGAACCCCATAGGTCTGGACAATGGTTTTAAGGCCATGATGAGATCACACCAGTGACACCTAAATCTTTAATAGTCCTAACCTAAAATATTCCTAGTCGTTGGTAAATTGAGTTGGAGATCAATGATACCGGTAAAACTGGCATGTCCTATGTATGCTCAGAAACGAGGGTGGTTGATCTCACAACCACTTATGTAGTGACACTAATATAAGGATATGGATGCTCATTAGAGAATGATTTTACTGAATTGACCTACGAGAGAATATCAGATAGAGTCTTATTTACATATCAACTGATGTTTCTCTAGTGGGAGTTGTGTAAGTAATCCTTTGACCTGAGATCACCATAGTACCTTGTGTACATAGATCCATATTTTGGTCCACTTTCTAACTTGATTCTTTGATCTTTATATAAAGTATTCTGGATATGGTGAAGAGTACATGAAGATTGTAAGTGATCAATAAGAGATCAGTCACTCCTAATAAGGGGAGCAAACATTCTATGTGATCTCATAGGTCAATGATTCGGAAGTCTTTGATCAAAGTAGGATTATAATTAGAAAAAATTTTTTAATATATCATCAACTAAATCATCACTTTCAGATTGAGATACATAAAGATAAGTGATTAGATTTGACATATTTTCATGCCCACAGCTCGTCTGGGATGTTGTTTGACTGAAGGATTGAATTACACGATAACTTGCCACTGAAGAGTATTTTGGTAAATTTTTATCAAAATTTTAAATCTTTTGGATAGTCATGATACATTGCTAGATATCAATCTTGATTTATAAATTTATCAAAATTAAAAGAGTTTAATTTTGAAATCAATTTGAAAGAGTCCAAGTTGATTGGGACTCTTCGGGTAACCTAATCTCATCGGATTAGGGTTACGTCGAAAGTCTTTGTCCACTGCTGGCTAGATTTGAAACTCAATGGGTCACACCCTTTGAGATTTAACTTTGATCTAATCTAATTAGAGTTTAATATAAATTTTATTGGGTAATTTGATATGCTAGCATACTATATTAACCCAAGTTCTTAAATTTATTTAGATCAAAGTGTTTGAGCTTACCTAGACTAGTTGCCTTTGATCTAATGGGATTGGGTCAATTTAAATTGGATCCTTATCTAACTTAAAATAGTTTTAAGTGGAGAAAGACTCCTCTACACCCACTAAAAGCCACACCAAAAATAAATGCCGCCCCACCTCTTTTCAGCATGTGAAGTTGGAGAGTCCTTCATCATGAAGGCTCTTAACTAATACGCGTTGCCTTAAATTCTCAACCAGATATCCATTGATTTGTTGCCAAAATTAAGTAAAATTTTTATGACACATATAAGAATGAGAGTCCTTCTATTGCAAGTATTCATGCATCAAAAATTCTACATGGTGAATTTATTCACCATGTGAGAAGTTAGAGTGCCAAAGGTTGGTGCCCCTTCATCCCATGACACATCTCTTGGTCCCTTATTTATATGGGACATCTCACATTGCTAGCTACTATGATTTAATATTGAAACTAGAGACTAGAGATGTGTAAATCAAAAAAAAAATTCTAGAAAAAATTTGAGAAAAAGGCAAGGGAAAATTGAGTGTCAAAAGTTGTAAGAAGGGTGGTGAGAAATTTAGCAAGAGTTGCTAGTGTGCCCTAGGGTTTGGTTTTTCCATGTGTTGGAGCCAAAAATCAAATCCTAAGTTGTGAGACATCTAAAAAGTATCTTCTTGGCATGATCTTGGTGGCAAACTTAGAGGTGGCTGGGCTTTGGTGCGATCATACCATGAGTTCGAAGCTGGCAGTATTCTTGAGAAGACAAGGCTGTAGTAGTGCATCGGTTAGGAAGGACCATGGCCAACTTCTGTGTGGATCACCATTGGAGGACTTTCACTTTGGAGTCTTGTGGAGAACACCAATGTACCACTTTTTTTCTTTTGATGAAAGTAAAAAATTCTATCTCTTTTGCATATTTATTTTTTATTTTATCGATATCAGCAAGGTGATTCTAGGGTTTGAATTCTGGCTCGATAGTTTTATTTAATAAAGTTATCGATTTATTTATTTTTAAAATTTTTAAAATTATTTTTTACTGTATGATCAAAATTCAATAGTGGTACCAAATCCATCCTTATCTGATTCGATCAAATAAGTGCAAAATAGTTGCATAGAATTGTTATTGATCATATATTGCCAAATATGTTACATTGATTTTTAGCATTGATCTTTAATATCAAAAAATATTTTTGACTTCATATGTACCATGATTTTAAATTTTAATTATTAAAATTATAAATTTTTGATAATTTAAAATTTATTTTATCATGGTTGCTTCATGCTTAAATCAATGTGTGGTTAAGGGTGTTATGCATGCCTAATATAATTAGAGGTTGTTTTATTTTTTCAATATGCTTGTCATATGTTATGACTTCTAATGCATCCTTATTTGAATTTTTAGTATGATTATATGATTGCTATTGTGATTTGTGTTTACATGTCATATTGCATAATATATAGAGTACATTTTATGTAGTTGTAGTTAGGATGTGCCGAGACCAGTTCAAAATTTCTCTTAAAAATTATATTAAGTTGTAATATCAGGATTTACTTTCAATTCAAAAGTTGAATTCTTTAGATAAATTGGTATCGAAGAAAGTGTGAAAGGTGATTTTCTAATTAGATCCGTATGCTAGCCTGGCCAACTCTATTGGTGTCTAAGAATAGCTATGGGATGCCTCCCACCTACTGACCTGGCCAATTTGGTCTTACTGAATTTTGGACTTAGATTGATTAGTGATGTAGACATTACAAAGGCCTTCCTTCAAACTTGATCAATAGAGTATATATCAAGATCTTAGTGAGCTTGTTGTGCTATCCATAAGGTTTACTATAAAAATTGATATGATATTGATCAAGTATATTTTGATGCTTATGGCATATTTTAAATAGTGTCACTTTGTTGTGCTATCCACAAGGGCAACATTATTTAAGTATGACCATATGGGATTGAAGGGTCAACTTAACTAGAATACTATAGTTTGTTGTGCTATCCACAAGGCTATATGTGATCTAGAGATCAGAGTGAAAAATGTTGAGAATTGTAGAGATACAATTGATAAAGAGTTACCTACTCTTGAACTCATGAATACTTGTTGTGCTATCCACAAGATATTTATGAAAAATAAAGATCTCAATCCCACTAAAAAATATTAGTATGTTTCTCGATTTTCATATTTGAGGGCTATAAAGCTTGATAAAATAGTGAGAGACATAATTAAATAAAAATTCTAGTCTAGTTGTGAATGTCATCATGAGTCATCCACTTATATCGTGTTCTTATTATTGTAGATTAACTACATACATGGCATCCTCACTATCACTTAGAGGCATACTAGATGCAAATAAGTTGACTAGACCTAACTATATCAACTGGTTCAGAAACTTGAGAATTATGCTCACTCAGGAGAAAGTCTCCTGAAAGGTTTTAGTGCAATGGCGGAAGCATGGATTTCAAAACAATTATTATGAAATCATAAAATTAAAACCTAACTCCAAGATCACCTTATCAGAAATTAAACCATATAATATGCATTAATATCAAATAAAAGATATAGAAACATACCTCTTATCGCTAAACCCTGATTTGTGCTTAGTTGCCGGCAGCAATCTGTTTGAGTTTCCACCAGGTGCCCACGTGTTCACCCTCCAACGTTGATCCACACGAGGACTCGATCAACTCTCTAGCACTTATTAGAAAATACTCTATAATTAAATTCTGATTTATCAGAATTTAAATGCAATTTGGGCAGAATCTCCTTTCTTGGGTTTGCTGTCACACTGTTGGACCTTTTCTTCCCTTTCTTTCTTGCTCCTTGTCTCCTTAATTTTTATTCCAATTCTCTAAGACTTTTGAAAGATTTCTTATCCTTTATCAGGACCTTATTTAGGCTAGAGAGAAGGAATAAAGAAAATTGGACAAGCAGAGCCTCTTGTAAGAAAGAAAGAAGATTTCTGAATACCCGAGACTCCTCGGCGTGCACCCCTATTTATATTGCACGTAAAGATGCAATCCAAAACATCTCACACCCTCTTACAAATTATCTCACACCTCTTATCTATTTCTCATGCCCCATAAGTTACGAAATGCCATGTGTACATCAAAATTGGGTTGAAGAGACGCCTTATTTCAGAAAGACTCTTCGATCTTAACTTATGGTGTTCAGATGAGAAGTCACGAAGCTTCTCTTATTGGCGCCATCAACCCATGCCTTTGGATCTGGAAGAAAGCCCATCCAATGGCCAAGATATATGGTGCCAATTTGAAGAATGGTGCAAGAGATAAATGGGCGTGGATAATTTAAAACTTATCTCCCCATTTGAAATTTCAAAGGGGCGCTTCCAAGAGGTGGCGCATGGATTTAATCCTTATCCTTTTCTTAATTCTTCTATGATGAGTTTAATACTCAGAAGGACTCTTAGGCACCTCCTAAGACATCTAAATACATTCATAGAATAAAGGTTACGGAGAAAAATAGGATAGACCTTATCTAAAGGTGGCGCCAACTCCATCCATGCGCCATGTGGCTCATGTGCAAGGATTTAAATCCACACGCCAAGAGAGAGACTCTTAGGCATGTGGTTCCCTGGTTTTTGGCACCCAACAGCAAGCCCAATTAAAACACTTCAAACCCACTTCAAGACCAAATCCAATTTGGCTCAAATTGGTTCTAAATTAGCCTAAATCGGAACCTGATTCAAATTTGATTCGAATCTAAATGCTAGGGTTTGCAACATGTGCTAGCATGTTCAACTTGCAAACATGGTTTAATCAAATTAAACCCATGATCAATTTCCTTTGTGTGTGACCCATTGGGTTCCACATCTAGCCAGTAGTGATTCCAGGTGTAATTTAAACTAATTTGGTTAGAACACAGTCTAGCCGATTTAGGTCAAATCAAGATGAACCATTTTGATCAATCAGAACAGCTTTTAATTAATGATCGAATTAAACTCTTTAATTTGATCAAACTCACAAGACATGATTGATGTCTAGCAACGTATCATGTCTACCTAGTAGATATGGAATTTTGATGGAAATACCAAAAATACCCTTCAGTGAAAATTATCGTGCAACTTGATCTTACGATCATCATGCATCCCGAATATAAGTTGGGTATGGAAAAATATCAAACCTAATTTTATATTCATATTTCTCTTGATCAAATAATAATGATTCAATTTATAAAATATTAGAAACCATTTCTAATTTTTCCCAATTTTATATTCATATTTCTCTTGATCAAATAATAATGATTCGATTTATAAAATATTAGAAACCATTTCTAATTTTTTCATAATGCTTTGATCAAAGTCTTCCTGAATCATTATTTGATTGAAGCAGATAGGATGCGATCTCCTCTTACTAGGAGCGATCGTTTCCATATTGACCTACTCACAACCTTCATAAGCAATCCATCATATCCAGAACATCCCGTACATGATTAAATCATGAATGAGTATGATTCAAAATATGGATTCATACTTATAAGGTTCTATGGCAGTCTCTGGTCAAAAGATTTACATGCACAATTCCCACTATAAGAAAAAATCTGTTGACATGTAGATAAGACTCCATCAGATATTCTTTAATTGGATCAATTCAGTGAATTCATTCTCTAATGAACACTTACATCCTTATATTCGTGTCATACACAAGTAATTGTGAGATTAATTACCCTCTCTGTCGAGCATACACAGGATGTACCAGTCTTACCGGAAATATTGATCCCCTACTCAATGTTCCATCGACTAGGAATATTTAAAATTAGAGTTTTAAGGTTTTAGGTCTCACTTGGTATGATCGCATCATAACCCTAAAACCATAGCCCTAATTTATGGGGTTCATCAAAATAAGATGCAGCATATGATGAACTAAATGCCTTTATTTATTTAAAACATCAGTACATGAGTTGTCAGGAGACAAAAAATATCCATCTATTTATACATTTTGATTGGCTTATAGGGCATATTCATTTCAATCTTCCACTTGCACTAAAGCCAATCTCCCTTATATTTCAACCCCATACAATCGAGATGGCGATCGAATTGCTGTTGTGGTAAAGCTTTAGTGAATGGATCCGCTATGTTGTTCTTTGTGTCTACTCGTTCATAATAACATCTTGTCTTTCAATTATTTCACGAATGAGATGGAAACGTCTCAAAATATGCTTGGATTTATGGTGAGACCTTGGTTCCTTTTCTTGAGCAACTACTCCAGTATTATCACAATAAAGTGGTACTGGGTTCTCAATCTCAGGAACAATGCCCAATTCAGTGATGAACTTCTTCATCCAGACAGCTTCCTTGGCGGCTTCACTTGCAGCTATGTATTCTGCCTCTGTGGTTGAGTCAGCTACTATTTGCTGCTTAGAACTCTTCCAACTCACTGCTCCACCATTCAAAGTAAAGACATACCCTGAAATGGATTTGCTATCATCTGGGTCTGATTGAAAACTAGAATCAAAGTATCCTTTTAGTTTAAGATCAGATCCACCATATATGAGAAAAATATCCTTAGTCCTTCTTAAGTACTTTAGAATATTTTTCACAACCTTCCAATGATCCTCTCCTGGATCAGCCTGAAATCTATTGGCTATGCCTAAGGCATAAGCTACATCAGGCCTGGTACATAACATAGCATACATTATTAATCCTACAGCCGAAGCATAAGGAATAGAACTAATTCTATTTCT
The DNA here is from genome assembly GCF_000442705.2 of Elaeis guineensis. Classification (NCBI taxonomy): domain Eukaryota; kingdom Viridiplantae; phylum Streptophyta; class Magnoliopsida; order Arecales; family Arecaceae; genus Elaeis; species Elaeis guineensis. The sequence continues at coordinate 65,846,408 of NC_025997.2, forward strand.
CTCTTCAGTTGTCTTAGGAGACATCTTCTTAGAGAGATGTATGCCTTGACTCATGGGTAAATAACCTCTTTTACTTTCATTCATACTGAATCTTTTCAGTATTAAGTCAATGTACTTAGACTGAGATAAGCCTAGCATCCTTTTAGATCTATCTCTATAGATCTTTATACCAAGTATATAGGATGCTTCCCCCAAGTCTTTCATGAAAAACTTATTTGATAGCCATAATTTGACTGTTTGTAACATTGGGATATCATTCCCAATAAGGAGTATGTCATCTACATACAGAACCAAAAAAACTAGGGGACTCCCACTAGTCTTCTTATACACACAAGGTTCATCCACATTTTTGATGAAGCCAAATTCTTTGATTGTTACATCAAAGCGGATGTTCCAACTCCTTGAGGCTTGCTTTAATCCATAAATGGATTTCTTAAGCCTGCATACTAGATTTGGTCTGTCATTTGAGACAAAACCCTCTGGCTGTGATATGTAGATCTCCTCTTCTAGAAAACCATTCAAGAAGGCGGTCTTCACATCCATTTGACATATTTTATAATCATAGTATGCTGCTTTTGCAAGCATTATCTGAATAGATTTGAGCATGGCAACCGGTGAAAAAGTTTCATCATAATCAATACCTTGTTTTTGCCTGAAACCTTTAGCTACCAATCTAGCTTTATAGGTTTCTATTTGACCATCTGCTCCAATCTTTTTCTTATAGACCCATTTGCACCCAATAGGGTTTACCCCTTCTGGTGCATCAACCAAAGTCTATACTTTGTTGGTATACATGGAGTCCATCTCGGATTTCATAGCATCCTGCCATCTGTCTGAGTCCTTACTCATGACAGCTTCTGTATAGGTCAAAGGTTCGTCATTCTCAATGACTTGGGCTTCATTATTCTCAATAATGAACCCATACCTTATAGGTACATGTCGTACCCTCTCTAACCTACGGATAGGAGTTATGTGTTCTAGTTCTTCTTTATTTATGTGAATATTTGGTTGAGAAATATCTATTTGTTTTTGTTGAACTTCATTAATTTCAATATTTCTCCCACTGCCTCTTTCTAGGATAAATTCTTTCTCCATGAAAGTGGCATGCCTACTTACAAATACCTTTTGTTCAGTAGGGTGGTAGAATAGATATCCTATACTATCCTTAGGATATCCTACAAATAAACATTTATCTGCTCTAGTATCTAGTTTATGTCCAAAATTTCTTTTGACATATGCTGAACATCCCCATATCTTAAAATATTTAAGATTGGGCTTCTTACCTCTCCATATTTCATATGGAGTGCTAGATACAGATTTAGAAGGTATTTTATTCAAGATAATTATTATGGTCTCTAAAGCATAACCCCAGAAGGAAGTAGGTAATTTAGTGAAGCACATCATGGATCGTACCATATCTAATAAGGTATGGTTCCTCCTTTCGGCTACACCATTTAATTGTGGCGTATAAGGAGGTGTCCATTCAGAGATAATTCCCTTTACTTTAAGATGGTCTAAAAATTTATTGGACAAGTATTCTCCTCCTCGATCAGATCGAAGGATTTTTATACTTTTTCCAGTTTGTTTTTCGACCATGCTTTGATACTCTTTGAATTTATCAAAGGCTTCGGATTTATGTTTCACAAGATACACATACCCAAACCTAGATAAATCATCTGTAAATGTAATAAAATATGAGTATCCACCTCTGGCATGAGTTGTCATAGGGCCACATACATCTGTATGTACAAGTCCTAACAACTCATTTGTCCTATCTCCATGTCCACTAAATGAAGTCTTGGTCATTTTACCCATGAGACATGATTCACAAGTTCCTAATGATTCACAATCATAAGAATCAAAGAACTTTTCTTTGTACAACTTGTTAATCCTAGTCTCACTAATATGACCAAGTCGACAATGCCAAAGTAAGGTATTATTTACATTATCTCTCTTACGTTTACTATTTTCATCAACATGAAAAATATTATCATTCAAGCATAGAGTCAACAAACCATTGTCAAAAATACCATGACAAATTATTTCATTAGAAAAATTAATCGAGCAACCATTGCTTGTTACAGATATTTGATATCCTTGTTTTATCAACAAGGGTACAGATATAATATTTCTAATGATCTTAGGCATGTAATAACAATTTGTTAGCTCTAAGATCTTCCCAGAAGGAAACTTCAAGATATATGTCCCTATAGCCTCTGCTTGGATAGAATCTCCTCCAGCACCATAGAGCTCGAAGTCTCCCTTCCTCAAACTTCTAATTTTCTGCAGCCCCTACAATGATTTGCAGATATGAAAACCACAGGCAGTATCTAATACCCATGAGTTTGAAATGGAAGAATTTAATGATAATATTGTATGTATCTCGTACATACCTTTTGGTGCATTATTTGCACCAGTCTTCACTGTTGCAAGATAAGCCTTGCAATTCCTTTTCCAATGACCTACCTTGCCGCAGTGGAAGCAGGTCGACTGTCCAGAGGTCTTCTTTCCCTTCTTTCTCTTATTTATACCACCTTTAGGGTTCAACCTCCTTTTAGAACCCTTTTTGCCTGCCTTCTTCTTGGAGATCCCATTCACAAGAAGAAGAGGAGCCTTATCCTTCTTGATATGGCTCTCTGCTGTTTTGAGCATATTTATAGCTCAGGCAAGGAAGAATTCAGTTTGTTCATGTGATAGTTCACGACAAACTGAGAAAATGATTCTGGAAGTGATTGCAGGATTAGATCCTGACTCAACTCTCCATCCATAACAAAACCTAATTGACCTAATCGAGTGATCAGGTCAATAACCATCAGAACATGGTTTTGTACGGATGACCCCTTTGTTATTCTGGCATGGAATAACTGCTTAGATATCTCATATCTTACAGTCTTACTCTGTTCTCCATAAAGCTCTTTTAAATTGAGCAATATGGAATGAGTGTCCATGCTATCATGCTGCCTCTGTAACTCATTTGTCATAGAGGCAAGTATGATATACTTGACAGTTAAAGAATCATTTTGCTACATCCTATATGTGGTTTTTTCTTCCTTTGTGGCATCCTCCCCAACTGGCTCAATGTCAGGGGTATCGAGAATGTAAGAAAGCTTCTCTTGACTAAGTACTATTTTAAGATTTCTCAACCAGTCCACATAGTTGGTACCAGTCAATTTATTTGTATCCAAAATGGAGCGAAGTGAAAATGAAGAAGCCATTAATCTACATAATAAAGAACATTACATAAGCGAACAACTCAAGATGATATACACAATTAAATTAGGACTTTAATTTTATTGTGTCTCCCACTAATTTTATCAGACATCATAACCCTCTAGTATGATGTTTGAGAAAACCCTGATTGATTTTCTTAATGGGATTGAGACCCTAATTCCTTATAAAAGATCTTGTGGTTGCACAACAAACCTTTTATAAGTTTAAAGGTAGGAAACTCTTTCCTATTGCATCTCATGCAATTCTTAATAAAAAACCTTGGCCTCTAAAATATTAATAGCCTTGTGTTTACACAACAGACCATAATGTTTTAGTTAAGTAGGACCCTTCATTTTAATACAGTCAAAATAGAATATAAATGCTTTTGTGGTTACACAACAAAGCATTATACTCAAAAATTGCTGTAAGTATCTCGATGCGCCAGAATAATATTATGTTAGTTTCCATAATTGGTCTTGTGGTTACACAACAAACCTAATATGGTTCGTGACATAGTAATGTCCTAGCATGAAGGAAGGCCATAATATAGTGAATATAACACCGAGCATCCCAGTCAAGAATTAAATTAATCTAATCAGCCAGATAAGTGGAAGAGAGGTGGGGGTCCCCCGGTTGCTTTTCTTAGACACCAATAAATTTTGGCCAGGTCAGACAATGGAACCAATTAGAAACCACATTCTCTTTACCAATCATGAACCATTTTCCTAGACACCGATTGATCAATTAGACATCATCGACTGGTTCTGCTATTGGTTAATTACACTATAACTTAATATCATTTTATAGAGGGTTTTTCAGGTCTCAATGCATATTTAATTTCTATATCATAATAAATACATGAATAAAAGAAATTAGCATCATAGTGAACACACTTCAATATGATAAACCAACATTCCATAATTATATACATCATATTTTAATTATGAAATAATGAATATGATCTCATCATATAGCATCATAGTGAACATAATTCAATATGACAAAGCAACATTCCATAATTATATACATCATATTTTAATTATGAAATAATGAATATGATCTCATCATATAGCATCATAGTGAACACAATTCAATATGACAAAGCAACATTCCATAATTATATACATCATATTTTAATTATGAAATAATGAATATGATTTCATCATATAGCATCATAGTGAACACAATTCAATATGATAAAGCAACATTCCATAATTATATACATCATATTTTAATTATGAAATAATGAATATGATCTCATCATATTGCATCATAGTGAACACAATTCAATATTACATTGCAACATTCCAAAATTATATACATCATATTTTAATTATGAAATAATGAATATGATCTCATCATATAAATATCATATTAAAACATAAATAATGATCATATCATATTTATAAGATTGCCTTTAAATCATTAACATATCATCATATGATTTAATTCTAACGAGGTTGCTCTGATACCACTGAAAGGTTTTAGTGCAATGGCGGAAGCATGGATTTCAAAACAATTATTATGAAATCATAAAATTAAAACCTAACTCCAAGATCACCTTATCAGAAATTAAACCATATAATATGCATTAATATCAAATAAAAGATATAGAAACATACCTCTTATCGCTAAACCCTGATTTGTGCTTAGTTGCCGGCAGCAATCTGTTTGAGTTTCCACCAGGTGCCCACGTGTTCACCCTCCAACGTTGATCCACACGAGGACTCGATCAACTCTCTAGCACTTATTAGAAAATACTCTGCAATTAAATTCTGATTTATCAGAATTTAAATGCAATTTGGGCAGAACCTCCTTTCTTGGGTTTGCTGTCACACTGTTGGACCTTTTCTTCCCTTTCTTTCTTGCTTCTTGTCTCCTTAATTTTTATTCCAATTCTCTAAGACTTTTGGAAGATTTCTTGTCCTTTATCAGGACCTTATCTAGGCTAGAGAGAAGGAATAAAGAAAATTGGACAAGCAGAGCCTCTTGTAAGAAAGAAAGAAGATTTCTGAATACCCGAGACTCCTCGACGTGCACCCCTATTTATATTGCACGTAAAGATGCAATCCAAAACATCTCATGCCCTCTTACAAATTATCTCATGCCTCATATCTATTTCTCATGCCCCATAAGTTAAGAAATGCCATGTGTACATCAAAATTGGGTTGAAGAGACGCCTTATTTCAGAAAGACTCTTCGATCTTAACTTATGGTGTTCAGATGAGAAGTCACGAAGCTTCTCTTATTGGCGCCATCAACCCATGCCTTTGGATCTGGAAGAAATCCCATCCAATGGCCAAGATATATGGGGCCAATTTGAAGAATGGAGCAAGAGATAAATGGGTGTGGATAATTTAAAACTTATCTCCCCATTTGAAATTTCAAAGGGGCGCTTCCAAGAGGTGGCGCATGGATTTAATCCTTATCCTTTTCTTAATTCTTCTACGATGAGTTTAATACTCAGAAGGACTCTTAGGCACCTCCTAAGACATTTGAAATACATTCATAGAATAAAGGTTACGGAGAAAAATAGGATAGACCTTATCTAAAGGTGGCGCCAACTCCATCCATGCGCCATGTGGCTCATGCGCATGGATTTAAATCCACACGCCTAGAGAGAGACTCTTAGGCATGTGGTTCTCTGGTTTTTGGCACCCAACAGCAAGCCCAATTAAAATACTTCGAACCCACCTCAAGACCAAATCCAATTTGGCTCAAATTGGTTCTAAATTAGCCTAAATCAGAACCCGATTCGAATTCGATTCGAATCTAAATGCTAGGGTTTGCAACATGTGCTAGCATGTTCAACTTGCAAACATTGTTTAATCAAATTAAACCCATGATCAATTCTCTTTGTGTGTGACCCATTGGGTTCCACATCTAGCCAGCAGTGAGTCCAGGTGTAATTTAAACTAATTTGGTTAGAACACAGTCTAGCCGATTTAGGTCAAATCAAGCTGAACCATTTTGATCAATCAGAACAGCTTTTAATTAATGATCGAATTAAACTCTTTAATTTGATCAAACTCACAAGACATAATTGATGTCTAGCAACGTATCATGTCTACCTAGTAGATATGGAATTTTGATGGAAATACCAAAAATACCCTTCAGTGAAAATTACCATGCAACTTGATCTTACGATCATCCTGCATCCCGAATATAAGTTTGGGTATGGAAAAATGTCAAACCCAATTTTATATTCATATTTCTCTTGATCAAATAATAATAATTTGATTTATAAAATATTAGAAACCATTTCTAATTTTTTCATAATGCTTTGATCAAAGTCTTCCTGAATCATTATTTGATTGAAGCAGATAGGATGCGATCTCCTCTTACTAGGAGCGATTGTTTCCATATTGACCTACTCACAACCTTCATAAGCAATCCATCATATCCAGAACATCCCGTACATGATTAAATCATGAATGAGTATGATCCAAAATATGGATTCATGCTTATAAGGTTCTATGGCAGTCTCAGGTCAAAAGATTTACATGCACAATTCCCACTATAAGAAAAAATCTGTTGACATGTAGATAAGACTCCATCAGATATTCTTTAATTGGATCAATTCAGTGAATTTATTCTCTAATGAACACTTACATCCTTATATTAGTGTCATACACAAGTAATTATGAGATTAATTACCCTCTCTGCCGAGCATACACAGGATGTACCAGTCTTACCGGAAACATTAATCCCCTACTCAATGTTCCATTGACTAGGAATATTTAAAATTAGAGTTTTAAGGTTTTAGGTCTCACTTGGTATGATCGCATCATAACCCTAAAACCATAGCCCTAATTTATGGGGTTCATCAAAATAAGATGCAGCATATGATGAACTAAATGCCTTTATTTATTTAAAACATCAGTACATGAGTTGTCAGGAGACAAAAAATATCCATCTATTTATACATTTTGATTGGCTTATAGGGCATATTCCTTTCATCTCCTACATTCTGGATACACCTGCATTAGATTTTCTTGGGGAAGATGCTTCTGAGGAGGAAAAGGCTATATACAAAATGTAGAAAGATGACAGTATGACTGTCAAATGCATCATGCTTGCCTCCATGAGCAATGAGTTTCAGAGACAGCATGAGGACATAGATGTTCCCTATATACTCCATAATCTTAAGGAGTTATATAGGGAATAAAGTCGAACTATTTGATATGAGATATCAAAGCAGTTGTTCTATATCTGCATGACTGAAGGCATCTCTGTGCAAATGCATATCCTGAAGATGATTGATTTGATCACTCATCTAGGACAGTTGGGTTTTACCATGGATGGTGAACTGAGCTAGGATTTGATCTTGCAGTCTCTTTCTGACTCTTTTTCTCAGTTTGTCATAAATTATCATATGAACAAACTGAACATCAGCCTGCCAGAACTGTTGAACATACTAAAAATAACAGAGAGCCATTTCAAGGGTAAAAAGGCTCCAGTACTTCTTGTTGATAAGATCGGCAAGAAGAAGGCAAAGAAGAGTTCTAAGAAAAAAATGAACCCTAAGACTGGCATTCTCCAAGAAGAAGGCAAAGAAGGTCTCTGCCAAAGGTACTTGCTATCACTGTGGCAAGGAGGGCCACTAGAAGAGAAATTGCAAGAAATATCTTACAACCGTGAAACCAACAAATGTTACTAAAGATTTGTATATGATCCAAACTAATTTATCATTAAGTACTTCAATTTTAGATTCTTGAGTATTAGATACCATCTATGGTTCACACCTTTGTAAATCATTGCAGGATCTATAGAAAATAAAGAGTCTGAATAAAGGTGACTTCGAGCTATTCGATGCTAGTGGAGAGTCCATTCAGATTGAAACTATGAGAATCAGAATTTTGGAGTTGTCTTCGGGCAAAGTTTTGGAACTGAAGATCTGTTATTATTTTTCAAATATCGTTAGCAATATTATTTCTATATCATTGTTATTGGAATAAGATTTTAAAATAAATATAAAGAATAATGGTTGTTCTATATATTTTTTATTGAATATTATGAAAGTATATTTTTTGATAATGATCTTTTGTTTCTTTCACTTAATGATAATATATTTCATATTGATAATATGAAGAAAAGAAAGAGAGTGGATGTGAATGTCACATACCTTTGGCATTGCCGACTTGGCCATATAAATGAGTTAAAAATTAATAAGTTATTCCAAAATAAATTATTTGATCGTTATGATTATGAATCATATGAAACTTGTGAATCTTGTCTCATGAAAAAAATGATCAAGACTCTATTTACTGGATATAGAGAAAAGATGAGTGACATTTTGGACCTTGTACATACTGATTTATGTGGTCCAATGTCGACTCAAGCTAGAGGTGGATACTCTTACTGATGATAGGTCTAGGTTTGGATATGTGTATTTAATAAATTATAAATTTGAAGTCTTTAACAAATTTAAAGAGTATCAAAGAATGGTTAAGAAATAAACTGGCAAAAGTATTAAAACTCTTCGATCTGATTGAGAAGGAGAATACTTATCTAGTGAGTTTCTCAATTATTTAAAATAAAATAGAATACTCTCTCAATGAAAACCTCCTTATACTTCACAATTAAATGAAATTGCAGAAAAAAAGAATCGCACCTTATTAGATTGGTGCAATCCATTATGTGTTTCACGGATCTTCCAATATTCTTCTGGGGATATGCTCTCCAGGTCGTAGCATATATTTTAAATAAAATATCTTTTAAATCTATTTCTAGCACTCCATATGAAACATCAAAAGAAAAAAGATCTAATCTTAAGCATCTTAAGAGTTGGGGTTGCTCAGCTTATGTGAAAAATATTGATGGACAAAAGCTGGATGCTAGATCAAAAAAATACAAGTTTGTAGGTTATCCTAAGGAGAGTATAGGATACTACTTCTATAATCTTACTTAATAAAGATATTTGTTAGTAGGCATGCCATTTTCTTAGAGAAAGAGTTTATCCTAGAAGGAGGTAGTGGGAGATCGATCGAACTTGAGGAAGTTCAAAACTTACAATCCATTCAGAATTTACAAAATAGTTCTCAACCAAATGTGCCCATTGTTGAGGCATAGCCACTACACACACCTCTTCTCTAAAGATCGAATAGAGTGCGTAATATACCACTCAGGTATAGATTTGTCATTGAGAATGATAATACATCCCACATCATTGAGAATGATGATCCCACGATCTATTCAAAAGCTGTCATGAGTAGTGACTCTGACAAATGGCTCAATGCCATGAAATCTGAAATGGACTCTATGTATACCAACCAAGTTTGGATTTTGATTGATGTGCCTAAGAGTGTGACCCTAATAGGCTACAAATGGATCTTCAAAAAGAAGATTGGAGTAGATGGCCAGGTAGAGACTTATAAAGTCAGGCTAGTGGCAAAAGGTTTCAGACAAAAACAAGATATTGATTATGAAGAAATCTTTTCACCGATAGCCATGCTCAAGTCTATTCGGATAATTCTTGCTATTGAGCATACCATGATTATGAGATCTGGTAGATGAATGTCAAGACTGTCTTCCTCAATAAAAATCTTGAGAAAGAAATCTATATGACTCAGCTAGAGGAATTTATCTCTAGTGAGAGAGCAAATCAAGTATGTAAGCTGAATAGATCCATATATAGATTAAATCAAGCTCGATGAGTTAGAACATCCATTTTGATGAGATAGTCAAATTGTTTGGCTTCATCAAAAATATCGATGAACCTTATGTGTATAAGAAGACTAGTGGGAGTGCTATTATCTTCTTGGTCCTATATGTGGATGACATACTGCTCATTGAGAATGATATCTCGATGTTGCAAACAATCAAGAATTGCCTATCACAAAAATTTTTCATGAAAGACTTGGGTGAGGCATCCTATATACTTGGTATAAAGATCTATAGGGATAGATCAAAAAGGATGCTAGTCTTGTCTTAGTCTAAGTACATTGACCTTGTATTGAAGAGGTTCAACATGGAGAAAAATAAAAGAGATTACTTGCCCATAGGTTATGGCATACAACTCTTTAAGAAGATGTCTCCTAAGACACCTGAAGAGAGAAATAGAATGAGTTCTATTCCTTATGCTTCGGCTGTAGGATTAATTATGTATGCTATGTTATGTACCAGACTTGATGTGGCTTATGCTTTGGGTATTGTAAGCAGATTTCAGATTGATCCCGAAAAAGATCATTAAAAAGCTGTGAAAAATATACTCAAGTATTTGAGAAGGACTAGAGATATTTTTTTGATATATAGTGGATCAGATTTAAAACTCGAAGGTTATACAGATTCTAGTTTTTAATCTAATCTGGATGATAGCAAATCTATATTTGAGTATGTGTTCATCTTGTATGGTAGTGCAGTAAGTTAAAAAAATTTCAAACAGTAAACTATTGATGACTCGATCACTGAGGCTGAGTATATTGCTGCAAGTGAGGCTACTAAGGAGGCCGTTTGGATGAAGAAATTCGTTACAGAGTTGGATATGGTTTCAGAGATTGAACAACCAGTGCCCTTTTATTGTGATAATATTAGGACAGTTGCTTAAGCCAAAAAATCAAGGTCTCGTCATAAATCCAAGCACATCCTAAGACGATTCCATCTCATTCGGGAGATAGTCGAAAGACATGATATGATCATGAGCAAGTTGACACCAAGAATAATTTAGTGGACCCATTCACTAAGGTCTTGTCAACGCAGTAGTGTGACCGCCACCTTGATAGCATGGGTATCAAGTATAGGGGCGATTGGCCTTAGTGTAAGTGGGAGATTGTAAGAATAATCTCCAACAAGTCAATCACATATGGGATGTGATAGGATATTTTTTATAATTTATCTTTCAAACTCATGTAATTGATATTTATATTATTAATAAAATAGATATTTTTGATTCATTATATGCTGCATCTTATTATTTTTAAGATTATAATGAACCACATAGGTCTGGATAATGATTTTAGGGCCGTTATAAGATCACGTCAGTGAGATCTAAATCTTTGATAGCCCTGACCTAAAATATTTCTAGTCATTGGTACTTTGAGTTAGGGATCAATGATACCGGTAAGACTGGCATGTCCTATGTATGCTCAGAAATAAGGATGGTTGATCTCACAACCACTTGTGTGGTAATACTAATACAAAGATATGGGTGCTTATTAGAGAATGAGTTCACTGAACTGACCTATGAGAGAATATTAGATGGAGTCTTATTTACATGTCAACTGATGTTTCTTTAGTGGGAGTTGTGTAAATGATCCTTTGACCTGAGATCACCATAGTACCTTGTGTACTTGAATCCATATTTTGATCCACTTCCTAACTTGATTCTTTGATCCTTGTATGGGATGTTCTGAATGTGATGAAAAGTGCATGGAGATTGTGAGTGATCAATAAGAAATTAGTCACTCCTAATAAGGGGAGCGAACATCCTATGTAATCTCATAGGTCGATGATTCGAAAGTCTTTGGCCAAAGCAGGATGATAATTAGAAAAAGATTTCTAATATATCATCAATTGAGTCATCACCTTCAGATCAAGATACATAAAGATAAGTGATTAGATTTGATATATTTTTGTGCCCATGCTTATCTAGGATGTTGTTTGACTAAAGGATTGAATTACACAGTAACTTACCACTAAAGGATATTTTGATAATTTTTTATCAAAATTTTAAATCTTTTGAGTAGTCATGATGCATTGCTAGACATCAATCTTAACTTATAAATTTATCAAAATTAAAAGAGTTTAATTCTAAAATTAATTTAGAAAAGTCCAAGTTGATTGGGACTCTTTGGATGACCTAATCTCATCAGATTAGGGTTTCATTGAAAGTCATGATCCACTACTGGCTAGATTTGGAACCCAATGGGTCACACACTTTGAGATTTGGCCTTGGTCTGATCTAATTAGAGTTTAATATAAATTTTATAGATTAATTTAATATGCTAGCACATTGTATTAATGTAAGTTCCTAAATTTATTTAGATCAAAGTGTTTGAGCTAACCTAGACCCGTTGCCTTTGATCTAATGGGATTGGGTCAATTTAAATTGGATCCTTATCCTACTAGAAATAGTTTCAAGTGGAGAAGGACTCCTCTGTGCCCACCAATATCTATACCAAAAATAAATGCCGCCCCACCTCTTTTCAGCATGTGAAGTTGGAGAGTCCTTCTTCATGAAGGCTCTTAACTAATACGCATTGCCTTAAATTCTCAACCAAATATCCATTTATTTATCACCAAAATTAAGTAAATTTTTTATGGCATGTATAAGAAGGAGAGTCCTTCTATTGCAAGTATTCATGCACCAAAAATTTCTCATGGTGAATTTATTCACTGCATGAGAAGTTGGAGTGCCAAAGGTTGGCGCTCCTTCATCCCATGACACGTCTCTTGGTCCCTTATTTATATGGGATGTTCCACATGGCTAGCTATTATGATTTTAGATTGAAACTAGAGATTAGGGATGTGAAAATCATAAAAAAAAATTTGAAAAAAATTTGAGAAAAAGACAAGAGAAAATTGAGCGGTAAAAGTTGTAAGAAGGGTGGTGAGAAATTTAGCAAGAGTTGCTAGTGTGCCCTAGGGTTTGATTTTTTCATGTGTTGGAGCCAAAAATCATATCTTAGATTGTGAGATATCTAAAGAGTATCTTCTTGATGTGATCTTGATGGCAAACTTGGAGGTGACTGGATTTTGGTGCAATCGTACCATGAGTTCGAAGATGGTAGTGTTCTTGAGAAGATAAGGCTGCGGTAGCACACCGATTAGGAAGGATCTTGGCCAACTTTCATGTGGATCACTATTGAAAGACTTTCTACTTTGGAGTCTCATGGAGAACACCAACGTGCCACTTCTTTTTTTTGATGAAAATAAAAAATTCTAACTTTTTTGCATGCTTGTTTTTTGTTTTATCGATATCAACAAGGTGATTCTAGGGTTTGGATTCTGACTCGATAGTTTTATTTGATAAAGCTATTGATTTATTTATTTTTAAAATTTTTAAAATTATTTTTTACTGTGTGGTCAGAACCCAACATCTTCATATTTTTTCATGAGAAGAGAAGAGGAAAAAAAAATAGATGTGATCTGATTTCATCCTCCTCTTTTAGATCTGATTGATTCTCTTGGGAAGAGAATTAAAAGATTAAGCCGATTTGATAATCCAGGGAGTGATATCTACAAAAGAGCTAGCACCTCAATGAGATCAAATCCTCTAGATTAGATTAGTCTCGATGGATATCCATAGAGATCAGATACATGTGTGGCTCTATAGGTGTTGATCCCATGATTGATTTTTTATGATTGTCAAACTTTGAGTATTTATGAATCTAACCATATGTTTCAAGAAAGAATATAGTGTTGGAAATTATGTCCCAAAGCTAATCGTCAGCCTGTTAATGGTTGAGCTAATTATTATAGTTATATATGAATTGTGAATTGTTAAAATAATAAGTGTTATTTGATTTTCTCATCACTTTATGTACATCTTATTTGAACATCTATTTTATGATGAAGTTCTTAGGACTATTTAAATCGATGTAGGAGGATATATCGTTTAGTCCTTAAATCTTAGTTCATGGCCAAATGACATGCTATTATTAGGATGATACCTATATCAAGTATAGGTCGTTGTGTGTCAAGTGCATTGGTTGTCCTCTTAATCAAAGAGTATGGAGACACTGGTATGGCATGCAAGTGAGATGTAGGGGTATATTTCATGGAACATGACCAACTGCTGAGCACTCTACTATCAAGAGTAGCTCGTGAAGGATATGGGTATAAGTATCCCTCCAACCTGAGATTACCATGGTGACTTCCAAACAACTCACTGTATTTTGACGTCGGACTATCTAAATTTTTAATTCAATGATGAAAGATTTCTGGGCACAATCAAGTACCTGAAAAGTTGATGTGTGAGTCAAGATGGAATTGAACCTTTTGAATAAGTAGGAGTTAATGCATCAATATGTTTCAATTCAATAAAATCTCGATCAGGATAATCCATGTGATGAATTTTAAAAGTTGAAATATAATGTGGATGATGATCTTTTTAGGGTTGACAGTTAAACCCTAGGTTACCTTGACTATTTGGGTCAAAGAAATGAATTATACGAAAATCATATACCAATAGGTTCTTGAATGTTGCTTTACAATCTTTCAACCTATCTGGACGTCAGGTACCGTTACTTGATGATCACTTTGATTGGTATAGAAAGATTATTCCTATGCTACCGACTTAGGTTCAAACCTATGGGGTCACACTCAAAAAAAATCTCTGACTGATCATGTGGCTGATTAATGATTGAGAACTATTCTAAGGTATAATCATCAATTCGATTAATGATTAAACTTGTGTAAAAGTTGTAATAAATTAATTTGCTAATTATTGATGAATTATAGGAGGATTGATTAGCAATTAGATTACTAATTAGCTTAATTTGATTGGATATTAAGATTTAGATCAAATCTAATTGATTTAGATTCAATTTGGTTTGACCCGATTAGGTTATAAGATGACCTAATCGCTAAGGATGTTCGATTCCTGATTTGATCAAAACTAGAGCTTGATTATTTTTTGATTTGATTAAAATTTAATCAAAACTATTTATTATCTAATTGGATTAGATTTAATAGTCTAATTGAATTTAATCTAATTTAGTTTGGTTAAAAAACTAATTGGATAAAATTCAAGTTCGAATTAGTTTGAACCAAGCCCATGCACCACGTCATCACTGTGCCCTTCTTTTCTCCATGCAAAAAATATTCTTATGTGAATTTTTTCTCACACCTAGAAGTTAATGTCACCCACTTTCTGATCTCATTTGGATTAGGATTTGATTGGTTTAAAATCTAAGTTCAAATGGTTTGAATTTGGATTTGAACTTGGAGTCCAAATTAAGTTGGACTCTTCCCTAAACATTGACCACTCTTCTCACGCACGAAATTGGTTCTTGCATGAATTTTTCCATGCCATTCAGATGTTTGTCGCCCACTTTCTGAGCCCCATGGATAAAGATAAAGTTTGATTCAAATTTGATTTGAATAGGTGATAATGATAAACCAACATTTGAACTTGAACCAAACCACCTCATCTTATCCTTATCTTTCATGGGATGCCTAAAAAGAAAACGGATAGTTCAAAGCATGTATTTTTAAAATTTTATAGTGAAAAATAAAAAATTAAATATTTTAATCTTCTAAACATATCTTGAATCAGATCTAAACTATCAATTAAAAATTTATATATAAAAAATTTATATATAAAATCAGATATAAAATAAAAAACTACATCAATCACATCGATGCCCTGAATCTGATTTAACCTTTAGATCACATCGATTGAGTTCAGAACTAATCACCTTTTTATGGGTTGATGATCTCCATTATTGGTTGGCATGGTATGAAGCTCTCACTAATGTCGAGTAGCCACACAGATCGTCTGGCCTCTATAGATTGCCCACTTGAAGCCCTAATCGAATCTTCCTTTGCGAGAGTGCTAGCTCACATTGAAGGCTCTAGATGGCTGATCCAAGCTTCTTTCTTTAGATCTCTTGAGCTCTTCTAAATTAGAAGATGAAGCTTTACAAGGAGGTGGTGGTGTGGGAGATTGAACAAGACTCACTCTTGTATCTTTCTTCTCATAAAATCTAGAGTTGAAACCCTAGACCCTACACCTCACACCCGAGAGGAAGAACACTTCCTCCGTTTCTCACGCATGGAAGCCTAACCCACTCTCAAGTTTTCATGCCCTAAATTTAAGGTTTCTCATGCCAAAAATTACTTCTAATCTTGCACAAAACTGATTCTTTCTTAAGAGTGGCATCCCATGGAAGATAAGGATAATGAAAAGGTAGTTTCAGTTCAATTTCAAACATTGGTTGATCCTTATCACCAATTCAAGTCAAATTTGAATTAAATTTTGAATGAAATATTATTTTTATCTTATAAACTTAGAGAGAGGTTGACCAACATTAGAATGGTATAGAAAATCTCATGCAAAAATACTTTATGCATGAAAAAAGGTGATGGTGTGTAGAGAAGAGTCCAACTCAATTTAGACTCTAGGTTTTTATTCAAATTCAAACCCATTTGAACTCAAATTTAAACCAACCAATTTTTAATTCAAAAAAAATTAGATATAAATATGAAAAAAGTTCTGGGTATAAAAAAATTCATTTAAAATTTTTTTCTCGTGTGAAGAATAAGAGGGTGCAGATAAAAGAGGCGCAAGGGATTTGAATTCAAATTATTTTCTCATCCAATTAGATTCTTAACCCAATCAAATTAGATTAGACCAAATTGGACCACTAAATCCTAATCTAATTAGGTAAAAAATAGCTTCAATTAAATTTTAATCAAATTAAAAATTAATCGTGCTCAAATCCTAATCAAATTAGGAATCGAACATCCTTAGCGATTAGATCATCTCATAACCTAATTGGATCAAACCAAATTGAATCTAATTCAATTAGATTTGATCCAAACCTCAATACTCAATCAAATTGAGATAATTAGTAATCTAATTACTAATCAATCCTCTTATAATTCATCAATAATTAGTGAATTGATTTATTGTAACTTTTGCATAGGGTTAATCATCAATCGAATTGATTGTTTTACCCTAGAACGATTCTTAATCATCGATCAACCATATGATCAGTCAGAAACTTCTTTTGAGTATGACCCCATAAGTTCGAACTTAAGTTGATAGTATAGGAACAATCTTTCTATACCAATCAAAGTGACCATCTAGCAATGATATCCAACATCTAGAAAGGTCGAAAGATTATAAAGCATCATTCAAGAATCTATTGGCATATGGTTACTGTATAATTCATCTCTTTGATCCAAATACTCAAGATGACCTAAGATTTAATTGTCTACCCTGATATGGTCCTCTACATTATATTTAAATTTTTAAAATCCATCACATGGATTATCCCAGTTGAGATTTTACTAAATTAAAACACACTGATACATTAACACCTATTTATTCGAAGGGATCAATTCTATCTTAACTCACACACCAACTTCTCAAGTACTTGATGTGCCCAAAATTCTTTCATCACTGAATTAAAAATTTAGATAGTCCGATACCAAAGCTCAGTGAGTTGCTTGCAAGTCACTGTGGTGATCTCAGATCAAAGGGATATTTATACCCATATCCTTTGCAAGCTACTCTTGACAGCAGAGTGCTCAACAGTTGGTCATGTTTAGTGAGATGTATTCCTACATCTCACTCGTATGTCATGCCAGTGTCTCTACACTTCTTGGTTAAAAGAACAACCAATGTACATGGCATACAATGACCTATACTTAATATAGCTATCGTCCTAATATATCATTTGGTCATGATCTTAAGGTTTAAGGACTAAACCATATATCCTCTTATATCGAATCAAATAATCCTAAGGACTTCATCACATAACAGGAGTTCAAAATAAGTTGTACACAATAATGAGAAAGGAAAATAATATTTATTTATTTAATAATTCATATATAATTATAATAATAAGCTCAACCATCAACAGACTGACGATTAGCTTTGAGACATAATTTTCAATAACTCCCACCTGGACTAAAGCCAATCGGTACAGTATCGTATACTCATCTTTGATTTATAGTCTTCGAACTTCTTCACACCGAGGGCTTTAGTAAATGGGTCAGTCAAGTTCTTCTTTCCATCGATCTTTTGAAGCTTAACATCACCCGATCCACGATCTTTCAGACCAAGTGGTAGCGGTGCAGAATGTGCTTGGTCTGCTGATGTGACTTCGATTTCTTCACTTGAGCAATGGTGCCAGTACTATCACAGTATAACAAGATGGGGCCATCAAGGGAGGGTGCCACTTCGAGCTCGTTAATGAATTTTTGTAACCATACAGCTTCCTTCACAGTAACGGATGCCACGATATATTCTACCTCGCAAGTAGAATCAGCCACAGTATACTGCATAAAACTCTTCCAGCAGATTGCTCCATCATTTAGGATATAAATATATCCCGATATGCTCTTGCTGTCATCATGATCTGACTAAAAACTAAAATCTGTAAACCCCATAAATTTTAAGTCAGATTCTTCATAGATAAGCCACTGATCTTTAGTATTTCTCAAATACTTAAGGATAGTCTTTATGACCTTCCAGTGGTTCTCATCTGAATTGGACTGATATCTACTCACTACCCCAAGTGAGTATGTCATATCCGATCGCATATATGTCATGGCATACATAATAGATCCCACTATCAAAGCATATGAAATTCTACTCATACACTCTCTCTTGAGGAGTTGTCAGACAATCACTCTTTGAGAGAAAAATTCTTTAACCTATCGAAAGATAGCCTTTCTTGGAATTCTCCATGCTGAACATTTTCAGCACCGTATCAATGTACATCGATTGAGATAATCCAAGCAATCTTTTAGATCTATCGCTATAGATCTTCATCCCAAGGATAAAAGATACTTCTTTCAAGTCCTTCATGGAGAACTGTGATGACAATCAAACTTTTATTTTCTGTAATGCAGGGATGTCATTCCTAGTTAAGAGAATGTCATCCACATACAAAATAAGAAATACTATCATCGAGTTATTAATCCAATTGTATATGTAGGGTTTCTCTCCATTCTTAATGAAGCCATACGTTCTGATCACTTTATCAAAACACATGTTTTAACTCCAAGATGCCTGCTTAAGTAATGGACCTCCAAAGCTTACACATCTTTAACTCATCTGTGGATATGAAACCTTCAGATTGTATCATATACATCTCTTTTTCCAGCTTTCCATTTAGAAAGGCTATTTTCACTTCTATTTGCCAGATTTCATAGTCTAGATGTACTGCTATCACAAGCATGATCCAAATGGACTTGAACATTACCATAAGAGAAAATGTCTCATCATAATCTATACCATAATGCTGACGGTAATCATTGACAACCAGATAAGCTTTATAGATCTTCACCTTCCCTTCTGCACCCCTCTTCCTTTTGAAGATCCACTTACACCTTATGGATTTACCCCTTTCGGTGGGTCAACCAATGTCTATATATTGTTGACTTTCATGGCACTATTTTAGATTTCATGGCTTTCAGCCACTTATCGAAGTCAGACCTCTGCATCGCATCCATATAGGTGATCGGATCCTCATTGTTCTCATCGAGTTCAACTGGATCATTATCTCGAATCAAGAAATCATAGTATCTATTCGATTGACGTGGTACTCTATCGAATCTTCTTAAAGATATTTCTACAACATATTTTGGATTTGATCTAATCAAGTCCAACTCTATGGGTTTATTAGATTGTGTCGATCTTCTACCGATCGAACTTCATCAAGTTCAATCTTTGAGGCATTAGTTCTTTTCCCAAGGAACTCCTTTTTTAGAAAGACTGTCCTATTACTGACGAACACCTTTTGTTCGTCAACAAGATAGAAGTAATATCTCTTGATCTCTTTTAGGTACCCTATAAATAGACACTTGTCAGACCTAGATTCAAGCTTGTCAGTTTTTAAATGTTTGACATAAGCCGGACATCTTTAAATCCTAAGGTGAGAGAGTGCTGGCTTACGTCCTGCCCACATCTCATGTGGTATTTTACTTATGAATTTATTTAAATTTTTATTTAAAATATAACAAGCCGACTTGAGTGTATATCTCCAAAAGAAGATCGACAGACTTGCAAAGCCCATCATGGATCGAACCATGTCTAACAGGGTTTGATTCCTTCTTTCTGATACACCATTATGCTGTGGTATTCCAGGAGCGGTCTATTGTGAGAGAATCTTATTCTCTTCTAAGTATATCAAAAACTCACTGGAGAGGTATTCTCCTCCTCGATCGGATCGAAGAGTTTTAATACTCTTTCTAGTTTATTTTTCTACTTCATTACAGAATCATTTGAGCATTTTAAATGATTCTAACTTATGTGTCATTGAGTAGACGTGCCCTACCTTGATAGATTATTAATATCCACCTCTAGTACTGGTGTTCATCAATCCACATACATCAGTATGTATCAAACCTAGAACTTCGCTGGCTCGCTCATCCTTTTCAGTAAAAGATGACTTGATCATTTTTTCAAGAAGATAAGACTCATAGGTTGGAAGTGATTCAGAATCACTGACTTTGAAGATTCTCTCATGTTAACTTGTTTATTCTGTTCTTATTAACATGACCTAACTTACAGTACCAAAGATAGATATCGAAGACATCACTAATTCTATGACATTTATTGGATGTGTACATTACACTAATAGATTGCAACACTATGTAAATACCATTGTTCAGCTATCCATTCATCACATTAACACCATTCATAATGATATTAAAATTATTTTTTTTATTAAAATTTCATAACCGTACATAGCCAAGAAGCTTACAGAAATAATATTTAATAAAAAAAAAGGATAAAAGTGACATTCACTAAGAATAATTATATTGGACTTGAATATAAGCTTAACAATCCCTAACGCTAAAACTGAAACTGGTCTTCCATCTCTAATATTAAGAAACTTTTCATCTTCTTCAAATCTTCTACTAACCTGTAGACCCTGTAATGAATTACAAATATTAAAAAGACTTTTGATATCTAATACTCAGGTAGTAGAATCATAAATTGAAAAATTATAAAGTGTTATCATATAATTACCTTAACCAACAATAACTTGCTTCTTTCTCGACCTGTTTGGATTCAAAGAGGCAATGTACTGAGGATAATTCCTCTTCCAGTACCCCTACTTCTTGCAGTAGAAGCATTCTGCCTGACTGTGATCAGACTTGAGTTTCTTGATCTGACTAGGCTTGGGTGGCCTAGCACTTTGCATCTTTTTTTTGTTCTTTTTGTTCTTCTTCCCCTTCTTAAAGGGTCGACGTCCAAAAGAAGACCCTCCCACTACATTCACTGACTCCTTATGGAGCTGGTGATCCTTCTCAAAGTTCTGCAGCAATCTCAGAAAACTGTGATAGTTGACCGCAGACTTTGTCATTCGAAAATATGTAAGAAAAGGGAGGTAGGACTTGGGTAGAGAGTTTAGAATGGCATCTTTCTCCAGCTGCTCATGCAGAAGAAAGCCGAGCTTGCTTAAGCGCTCAATCATCTCGATCATGTACAGAACATGATCGATGATTGATGCTCCTTCCATTATTTGAGCATTGAAGATGACACAACTAGTCTTGTATCTCTCAACATCGTCGGATGTGCCAAAAGACTCGTTCAACATGTACAATATATCCTATGGCTGAGTATTCTTGAAACGATGACTGAACTCATCATTCATTACTGCCAGCAAATATAATAAACTGTAGTTCGATCATTGAGCCACTTCTGATAAGTGTCTCTGACCGTGCTATGTGCATTCGGAGCTGGCTCTTTGGATGCCAGATCTATCAATATATACAAGATCCGTTTGTGCTCTAGGACTATTTTAAGCTTTCGATACCAGCTATCAAAATTTGATCCTATCAATTTATCACTATCTAATAGTGATCGAAGCGACAAAGTGATGGCCATAACTGTAAAAAAAAAATTAAAACTTAATTAGTATATGATTGATTAAGCCTAAAGACATGAATTTTAGTCTAAGGGTTCTTTCACTATTTTATTCAAATTGATAGCCTTTATCTCTAATTCGAGGAATTTCACTAATTCCTTAGTGGATACTAGAATCCATATGGATTGCACATGGGCCCAATTATGGCTCGACCAATCCCTGTGCATCTATGGATAGGTTCTTAAATAATTATTTCATCAAATAATTTTTAATATTCAATTTTACCCTAGACACCTCTTCAGTAGGTGTGTGGCACCTCCATTGAAAGTTTTGGTTAGATCCAACTATTAACATGACAGAATTTAGTACATCTAATAAATGAGTGACCAAGTCTAAGTATGGCTCAGCTAACCTGACCATCATCAGAAAGATACAACTAAATCAATATATTATGAATGATAATTTTGACAGTCAGATGAGCACCAGGCATGTGGCACCTCCAATGATCATTTAAACTATTGGACCCATTATCACCCAACTTAATGGGAGGCTATGATATAGTTATCACCATAACTATTTTATTTTTAGTGACATAATAATTTTAGAGGATTTAATTAGTTGAATTGAGAGATGAGAAAAGACTTGACCAGTTAACCTTAATCCTCCCACTAACTTTACCAAGTTAGATTAAAAAATATTAGGCATAAGCTTGTCCAGCCAATCAGTCATAAATCCTCCCATTGACTTCATCAAGTCATGAAGAGGACTCAAGATAGGTTGAAATAAGGGCACCTAAATCAGTCCATGGATCAATCCCAATCATTAAGTGATCTAATCAAAATATGATTCATCATGTTGGCCAGGTAAATGAGATCAGTGGTAGGGATATGCCATTAACTCGACATAGATTCAATCTATGTGAATAGCTCCCAATTAATGACCACCGATCAAAGCTGCCATACTTACTTTAGACACCAACTGGTTAGTCATTTTCAATTTGATCAACTTATAGACTTGGGTTCGACCACAGAGCTATGATCAAAGAGTATATTGGTCTAATCAAAGACATGGACTTGACTAACTATAACTATTTAAATTGATCAAAAGAAAAAATTGATCCAATCAGAATTAACTTTTAATTAGATTTGATCAATTACTAACATGGTCCATTATCAATGATTTCTAAACCCTAGGTCTAACCCAGATAAATGGACTTGACTCGAGCTAAACTATTAAACCATGAATCATGAAATTAATGCCTTAAATCTTTGATTCTCAAATCTATATCGCTTAATTCTCAATTAAGTTTTAGGCTGACATGGATTCGGATTCGATGTTTGAAAATAGTTTTCAATTTTGTAAAATATTTTTATAATTAATCATCTAATGATCAAAATATTAATTTTAAATCTAATATATATTATTTTAGATTTAAAATAAAATTTTAAATTTTTTTTATTATTCATCATCATGAAAAAGACCGTACAACACCCCTACACATCATAGGAGATCCCATCGAATGGGTAAATAGAGTTATAAAATCCTGATTTCTCCTATGATCAGATGGTTACGAAGATCTATCCAATCAGATTACTATACCACTCAGATTCTAAATTAATTATTTAGATCTAATCTAAATAATTAAAATTAAATTTTATAAAGATCCACATAAACTAAGACAACCTTTGCACTATAAGGGGTAAACCTTACAGCAGGACAACCTTATATCAGTTTGTGCGATCAGATCTATAATTAATTTTAGATCTAAATATCATATATCAAATCTAATCTAAATTAAATTATAAATCTAAATACATAAAATATCAAATTATATACAAAAAAATTCATGTCATAAGAAATCACGTTATGATATTATTGCCCAGCTATGCAACCCAAGAAAAGAGGGGGGTGAATTGAGTTTTTGAAATTTTAAAGTCAAATTTAGAACCATAAGGATTAAATAATAATAAGCAAGTTATATGTAGTAAGTGATTTAAGCAAGGTGTAGAAATGAGATGCAAGCATGCAAGAAAATAAAAAAACTTAGAAAGAGAGCAAGTAGGTACAATACAAACAATCAAGATTTATAGTGGTTCGGTGCCAACCTTGCACCTACATCCACTCCCCAAGCTCCTACTTGAAAATTTAAATCCACTAAAATATATTCAACAAGAATACAATATTGGTACCTCTGACTCTAGCTATCCCAAGCTAGAATACTTATTTTTTGGATACATGCTAACCCAATATAATCTGATTCAAGGTTCGGACTAACCTTTCCATATTTTGGAACCCTTTCAAAACTAAAAATCAAGATAAAAATAGAGTATGAGAGTTAATCACACGAAAATATAAGTTTAACTCTTTTAATGAGCAAATAAAACTTTAAATATACTTTACACAACAAGGAAGAAGCTTTTCTGATTTTTTTCAAGGTTGTTGAAGACTTGAATAAGCTCTTGAGAGGTTGGTGAACTTGAAATGAAAGCTTCTTTTACTTGAAGAGTGTTTTTTCCTTAGGGCTAAAATGAATGCTTGAAAACTTATGAAAACTTTATCTTTTTCCCTCCTTCAAGTGCCTATGTATCTTCAATAGATGCTAGAGATAAATCTGGACTGAAATAGAGCTGTTGGAGTGCATTAAATGAGTATTAAATACAGCCAAAATGAGCTAAAAAATTAGCCGTTATGTAGATTTTTTGTCACAGGGGTCGACCCTATGAGTCGACCTCTGCACAAGGGTCGACTCATAGGGTCGACCTCTGTGGTACAGAATAGAAGGTCACTGTTCTGTATCTTTGGCCTATACAGTAACAGATATCAACTCATAAGGTCATCCCCTTTGGATGTGCCAGCCAAAAATAGCATATCGTTCAGCCCCTTTTGACAGGAGTCGACTCATAGGGTTGACTCTATTCTTTAAACTTGATTTTCTCTCAAAATATATATCCAAAAAATATGAAATTACCTCCAATAGATCATAAATCTTTTGTTCTTGCTTTTGAGACTCTCGAATCAAAACTTGATAAAATTATGATTTTACCTCTGAAATATAATAAATTTTTTTTCAAGCCAACATCATTAGTAACCCCCTCAAATATATTGTAATCATCAAAATCAATTCATGGAGAAACAATCTCCTCCTTTTTGATGGTGACAAAACACTTGAGCAAAAGCAAAATATAACATATGTAAAGCATTGATTAAGAATTTCAAATTTATGAAGATGCATCACTTAAACATTATAGACAATTGTTTGAATAAAATGCATCATGAGTAGTTTGTAGATTAGTTTTTAAAATAGCTTATAAGATTATTTTCTTTTGACAAATTTACTTATTGCTCGATTTTATTTCTCTACTCCCCCTTTTATTTCTCTACTCTCTCTTTTTGATAACATCAATTAAGATCACCACTCTCCTTTTCAAAGAAAATTGAAAAAGACTCTCCCTCACTATGGCAATCATAAAGGATATTTCAATTTGCTCATATAGAGGATCTTGCCATTCATAATATTTCATAGTACATATATGAGGTATTTTTCATATCATAAAATTAAGATATTTTAATTGATGTCATTCATAAAAATCAATCCAAATGATACCACATTCATAGAAGTTAAAAGTATATATATATATATATATATATATATATATATATATATATATATATATATATATATATATATATATATATATATATATATATATATATATATATCTAAAATGACATAAGTGTCACATTGCATAAGAGTTAAGTCAAAATACAGCTTTTCATTGGTCAATCAGCCAACAATACAAAGGTCATAAGCTAGATCCTAGACATAAAGGACTAACTATGCTAGATCTAATAGATATCATGGCTAGAGGGATCAGAATCAGTAGAGTCAGAGATATGTTAAAGAGTCTCAGGATCAAGGCCACAGGCACATCTTCGACCACATCTGCCTCGACCATGGGTAGAAGTACTGGCACGAGAAGAAGAACGAGAAGGTCTTGGAGCCTAGGAAGCTATGGACTGTGCTAGGAGAGAAAGTCTGATGGTGTCCAATTGTTCCAAAGCTCTCGTCAAGGACTGCATCAGGGTACCAATCTGAGTAAAGACAATCTCACTGGAGCCCCTGATGTCCCTCCTCAAAAAATCAAAGCCACTCTGCAAAACACCTCGAAGCCTAGCCACCTCTGTAGATAGGTCGGAGACCTCCATGATGTTCTCTTACGATTGGAGAAGGGCTAAGACTGATACCTGCCTCTGCAAATCTAAAACTCTACCCATTATTCTCAGAATGCATCCCTCAAGCTCTTCAATTCATGCGAACTGAGCTGTAAGCATCTGAAAGACAGTAGAGATATGAAGGATCAAGGTTTGGTCTGAAACAGCCTGAGATATCATCCTCTAAGTAAAACCTGAGGTGGCAAACTGCTGGGATAAAATGGAGGCAACCCGTTGGGACATCAACTCAATCTGATCGTCTGCAAGTCTGACCTCTGAAGGATCTACTCTGCTCCCAGACTGTGGGATAGAAACATGCCTCCTCACTGACTTTGAGGGACCAGCCTCATGATCAGATACGAACTGAATATCAGGAGATGCTCTATGATCACGAGGAGGTGAAGATGATCCCTCCTCCTCTGCTCTGTCCTCTGCTCTCTCCTCAACACCCTTCAACCAACCACCATCAGTCTTTGAAAAATTCATGTGATGCAGTGTGTGGTGGTTAATGGTGTTAGAATGTGACAATTTGGTGACTGTCTCCCCCTCAAAATGGACTCTGAATCTCCTAAAGATCAGGGTGAGTGCCATACCATAAGGCAAGTGAGCCTTAGACCTATTCAGGGTCTCCCTCATGGCCTCAAACATCAAAGCAAGAAGATTCAAGGGGGTCTCGATGATCACATGGTACATGATGCAAATATCCCTACCAAATAAGAGGTCATGCCTGCCACTCATAGGGACAAAAAGTTTGATAATCATGTGATGCAAAAGTCTCATCTTTATTGAAAGAATTCTTGCTTCTAATTTATTTAAATTTTCAGTAAAAGTTCTCCCTAAAATAATACTTATTTTTTCTTCTTTGATTGAGAGTTCCATATGAGTATAACCTTCACAAGGCAAGTGCAAGATTTTTCCCAAATGCAATGGATCAAGAACAATGTTAACACCTTTCACTAAAGATTTTACTGTTTCATTGCAATAACTTAAATTCAAATAGAATTCTCTGACCAAATCAACATAAATATTTTTCTTCAAAAGACAGTAAAACTCCCATCCTTGACTTTTAATTTTTAATCCAATAGAGAACCCTTCTTTTTCAAAAAACTTAAAATCTATATTCTTTCTGAGTTCTACTCTTCGATTACAGAGAGGTACCTTGCTTGGACTGAGTGGGGACAGTCAAGAAGCTGGAGCAAAATCTGAAACTGAGGTTGGAGCAGGAGAGGACTTGGCTGCCATTCTTTTTCTACGTACATTCACCTCTAACCCACGAACAGACTTTCTTCTCTGCAGTAGCTTCAATTTGGGAGCCATTTCGGACAAGTGAGACTTGTAAGTAGTTTAGAAGACCTAATGAGAGATAGAGTGGAAAAGATTTTAGAGGAAAAATAAAGATTTTGGGGAGATGGACCGCCAATTTGGAGACAAGGGTTTGAAGCTAGGGTAAGCTTGATTTGCTCAAATGAGGAAGAGAAGGAAAAGAGATTTAGTTTCTAAGAGGATGATTTGAATAAAGAAAATCGATGGGAAGAGAGATTTTAAGAGATTTTTGTGGTTGAGAGAGTGGAGAGGGAGGAAATTTTTGTTCGGTGGGATGAGGAAGACGAAAGGCAAAGGGTCGGCTCATTTATAAAAGGAGATTTTTCAATAAAACAGAGCGCTCGATGAGTTTTAATGAAAATTACAAGTTTACCTAGGGGTTGATCCTATGGGTCGACTCATGACTAGACAAATTAAAAAAAATGATGGAAAAATTTTGAAAAAATTTGAAACTTGAGAGAAAGGTGTCTATTTAAGAGATTGATCATATGAAGGATAGTTTTGAGCTTTTAAGAAAGGAGAGAAGAGAATTGAGCTCAAAATTTGGTTCAATAAATTTTTAGCAAAAAGAACTTGGAATCAGAAAGATACTTAAGCTGATGGATCAAGAATTCCTCGTTCTCGTCTAATTTCACAAAATCTATCTTCACTTAAGATCTTGGTAAAGATGTCAGCCCATTATTTTTCAGTACAAACATAATCAAGAATTATATTATTGTTTTGGACATGTTCTCTTATAAAATAATGTCTAATTTCAATATGCTTTGATCTAGAATGCTAAATTGGATTTTTTGTTAGATTAATAGCACTAGTGTTGTTACATCTTATGAGAGTTTCATTGAGTTTGATGCCAAAGTCCTCATGTTATTGCTTAATCCATAAGATTTGAGCACAGCAACTTCCGACTGTAATGTATTTAGCCTCGGTCATAGACAGTGCCACCGAATTTTGCTTCTTACTAAACCAAGAGTTTAAGTTAACTCCAAAAAATTGACAAGTTTCACTAGTACTTTTTCTATCTAATCTACATCCAGCAAAATCAGCATCTGAATATTCTATTAAGTCAATTGATGAGACCTTAGAATACCATAATCCTAAAGTTTATGTACCTTTTAAATATCTAAAAATTTTTTTAACTGTATTTAAATATTATTCTTTTGAATTTGATTGAAAGCATGCACATAGACAAACACTAAACATAATATCTGGTCTATTAGCAGTTAAATACAATAATGAACCAATCATGCCTCTATAAAATTTTGAGTCTACATTTTTACCTCCTTCATCCTTGTCAAGCTTATATGATGGGCTCAGGGGGGTACCAATTGCTTTAGACCCCTCCATTCCAAATTTTTTGAGTAGTTCTCTTGTGTACTTGCTTTGGGTGATGGAGATCTCTTCTTTTGTTTGTTTGATTTGGAGTCCGAGAAAGAATGTAAGTTCTTCCATCATGCTCATCTCGAACTCTCCCTGCATGAGCTTAGCGAAATCTTGACAAAGAGTTTTATTAGTAGATCCAAATATAATGTCATCAATTTATATTTGTATAACTAAGATATCATCATGATTTTTTTTAATGAACAGGGTTGTATCTATATTTTCTCTTGAAAAATCATTATCAAGCAAGAATTTACTTAATCTTTCATACCAAGCCCTAGGTGCTCATTTTAAACCATATAATGCTTTGTTTAATTTGAAAACATGATTAGGAAAAGCATGATTTTCAAAATCGGATGGTTGTTCTACATATACTTCTTCAGTAATATAACTATTTAGAAAAATACTTTTGACATCCATTTGGAATAACTTAAAATTTATAAAGCATACATATGCAAGTAAAAGCTTAATTGCCTCTAATCTAGCAACATGTGCAAAGGTCTCATCAAAATCAATTCTCTCTTCTTGATTATAACCCTTTGCAATCAATTTTGCTTTATTCCTAATTATATTTTCATGTTCATCCAATTTATTCCTATATACCCATTTTGTGTCAATTACTAGATAATTTTTAGGTCTTGATACTAAAATCCATACATTATTTCTTTCGAATTGATTAAGTTCCTCTTGCATTGCATTTATCCAATTATAATCTTTTCAGCTTCATCAATGGTTTTAGGTTCAAAATGAGAAATAAATGCAAAGTGATTGTATGTATCTCTAAGTGAAGAACGAGTTCTTACTCCATGTGTAGAATCATCAATGATTAATTCTTTGGGGTGATTGTGATCATACCTCTATTCTTTGGATAGATCACTTGAGGTTGTTCTTGTTGTTCTTCACCTTCATCCTCTTGTTTGTTACATGTTCTTCTTTATTTTGAATTGTTGAGTCTTTTAGGGTGAGCTCATTCATCCCTTCTATAAGAGGATCTGCATCATCAATACCTTCACTCTTTCTTGAAGGAAGATCATTAGTCTCATCAAAAACAACATGTATTGACTCCTCTACTACTAAAATTTTTTTGTTGAAAACTCTAAAAGTTTGCTAGAAGAGGAGTAACCAAAAAAAAATAGCTTCACTGGATTTTGCATCAAACTTTTCTAATCTCTCTTTACCATTATTCAAAACAAAACATCGGCAATCAAAAATATGAAAAAATCCAATGTTTGGTTTTCTCCCTTTCTAAAGCTCATAGAGTATTTTCTTTAGAATTGATCTAATTAAGGCATGGTTTAAAATGTAACATGTCGTGTTAATTGCTTCTGTCCAAAAATATCTTGGGAGATTGCTTTTACATAACATGGTATGGGCCATTTCTTCAAGGGTTCTATTTTTTCTTTCTACTATCCCATTTTGTTGGGGTATCGTAGGTGCTGAAAAGTTGTGGTCAATGCCTTTTTCATCACAAAATTTTTTAAAATCTTGATTTTCAAATTCGATTCCATGATCACTTTAAATATTTTGAATTGAAAAATCTTTCTCATTAGTAACTCTTCGATAAAATTTTGAGAACATATGAAAAATTTCATCCTTATGTGCCAAAAAGAAAATCTATGTAAAATAAGAAAAATCATCAATAATTACAAAGCCATATCATTTTCCACCTAAACTAGTAGTTCTAGTGGGTCCAAATAAATCCATGTGCAATAATTCTAATGGACTAGAAGTTGAACTATATTTTTAGATTTGAATGAAACTTTTGTTTGTTTACCTAGTTGGCATACATCATAAATTCTATCCTTTTCAAAATTCAATTTAGATAAACCAGTAACCAATTCTTTTTTGATAAGTTTTGAAAGTGAATACATGCTAATATGTGCAAGCCTACGGTGCCAAAGCCAACTAGTCTCATTAATTTTTACATTCAAGGCTACTAGGCATTGCATATTTATCTTGAAAAGATCATTCAAATCTATCATATAAACATTACCATGTCTATGCCCAACAAATTTAATGCCTTCATCATTGGGATAAGTTACTATGCATAATGAAGATTCAAACATAACTTTGTATCCTTTGTCACAAAATTGACTAATACTTAATAGATTATATTTCAAACCATCTACTAATAAAATATTTTCAATATATTTGGAGGGAGTAATATCAATATTATTTATACCGATGATTTTTCCTTTGCTATTGTCTCCAAAGATGACCATCCCTCTATCTTTTGCATCAAGTGTGATGAATTGGGATTCATCACCGATCATGTGTCTTGAGTACCCGCTATCAAGATACTATTTTTTATTTGTTCTTTGGGATGCAAGACACACCTACATGCAAAAATCAAATTTTGGCTTTAGGTACCCAAGTTTTCTTGGATCCTCTTTGGTTAGTCACAATGGTTCCTTTTGGAACCCATATTTTTCTCACATTCGAATTTTTAAATTTGTTAGAGAAATATGTATAGAATTTGTATCCTACTTTATCACATTTTAAGCAAGTAATATTTGAAAATTTATTGCTTGATGAGTTCACATAGATATTTTTTAAAAATTTTTATTTCTTTAAAAGATTGTAGTCAAGACCGGCTTTATCATAAATGGCCTTTTGATTATCAAGTATCATTTGAAGTTTAATTGAACTAAGAATGAACTTTTCTACCATAGGTTTTAACTTAGCAATTTTATTTTTTAAGTTTAGATTTTTTTGTGTCAAGACCAATTTTTCATTTGAAATAATTTTATTTTCTTTTAGTAAAGATTAATTCTTTGATTTTAATTCTTTGCTCTTTACCTCTAACTTTTTAAAATCATTAACTAGATCATAAAATACTTCTTGAAGTTCTTCAAAAGTAAAGTGATCAGGAGTTTCAGTATTTACCTCATTTTCATGTGCCATAAGGCACAAGTTGGCTTACTCATGTAAATCTTTTTCTTTAGAGCTTGACTCATCACTATCACTCTATATAGCCACCATAGCCTTTTTCTTATACTTCTTGGGGCCCTTCTTAGGTTATGGACATTCAGACCTAAAGTGCCCCAGCTTCTTACATTCATAGCAAATAGGGGCTGCTCCTTATCCTTCTCCTTGCTATACCCCCTTTTATAGGTGGCCTCTGTGGGAAAAATTCAGTGCAGGGGTAAAATAATAATTTTAAAACTTTTTTAAAATTATGATTTTATAATAAAAAAATATTAATTAATCTAATTAATTAACATAAATTTATCCTACTCTAGGATCTAAATATGATATATAGCATGCATTCATTTAAATTTGAAATTCAAATTCGAACAGTAAACACTTTACTGTAATGTGTTCAGAACACAATACCTTTGTGTGGGTAGTAGATCGCCGCAATCTGATCACCGTCGGAATAGTCTGATCATCGCGATGCAGCCACACAGTATGTCTGATCTCTGTGGATCGTCCACACGAAGCTCCTGATCTGATCGACTCCTCACGAGTGCTAGCTCGTTGTAGAGCCCTTTTGACTGTGGATGCTGATCCAACTCCTTCGATCGATGTCTGTCGATTCTTCAGATACTCTGGATCATCAACAGATATGCTTGAGAGGATGTTGAAGATCTCCCTGAGATTTTATGGGATCACGACACTCGTAGCTCACTTTTTCACTTCCCAAACCTCAGGTTAAAACTCTAGGGAATTCACCGAAAACCTTGCACCCACTTTTCTTTCTTTTTCTCTTGGAAGGATATAGACTTCCTTCTTATGCATAAGACTTCTCACGCCATTAAATTTTTCTCCAAAAATCTTCTTCTTCCATGCCCCACTCTTCTCCTCCTTTTATAA
This sequence comes from Elaeis guineensis, assembly GCF_000442705.2. Lineage (NCBI taxonomy): Eukaryota > Viridiplantae > Streptophyta > Magnoliopsida > Arecales > Arecaceae > Elaeis > Elaeis guineensis. The sequence goes on from NC_025997.2 coordinate 65,878,837, forward strand.
CAACATCAAACGTCTTATCCAAAAGAAAGGATAAAGATGAGTAATTGCACATTTGAATTCAAATCAAATTTTGAATTCAAATGGACACCAACTCATCCCTTATCCACTAAAGGCGTGAGGTGTGGCTTAAATTATGCATGGAGTGATTTCATGAGAAATCTTTTCTCATGTAATAAATAGGGCATAAAAAAAGGGATAAGGTGCAAAGATTGATTGCCCATTCAAATTCAAACTTTATTTTGAATTTCAATGGCCAACCAATCATCATTATCCATCCATTTGGCACATTAAAGTGGGGCATGGAGAGGGCTTGGTGTGAAAAAAAAATTCATGAGAAGTTCCTTCTCATGAATCCAAATGGGTGCAATGGAAGTAAGGTGGCGCATGGAGATTGGGTCAAGATGGTTTAATTATTTAAACCAACCTAATTGAACCAAATAAGTTAGATCCAATTAGACTAATTTAAACCTAACTTAATTAGGTTTAATTAAGCTCAATAAAATTCTAATCAAATCAGGAATTGATTAAGCCCAACCCCTGATCAAATCAGGGACCAAACCATCTCGATGATTAGGTCAACTCTTAACCTAATCGGGTCAAACCCAACTGAATCCAATTCAATTGGACTTGATCCAAAAATAATTACTCAATCAAATTGAGTTAATTAGTGATCAAATCACTAATTAAATCTCTCATAAATACTGAGTCCAAATTCGATAGGCAATCAGGCATCAGAATTCATCGATATATAACCCTGATCGAAAAATCCCAACCAGTGAGACTCTTGACCCCAGTACCCATAATGTGTGGAACTCATGATCAGAGAATCCTGATTCTCGATCACTGAGTCTCAAACATGTAATATTCTATATCAGCCATCAGATCAGATAGGAACCTCTAATGTGTGTGACCCCACAGGTTCGAACCTAAGCTGGTAGCACAGGAACCAATTCCTGTACTAATCGAAGTGACCATCTAGCAATGGTACCTGACATCTGGATAGGTCGAAGAGTCACAATCACAACACTCAGAACCTACATGAATATAGTTACTGTATAATTCATCCTTTTGACCCCTGTGTTTAGGATGACTCAGGGTTAAACTGTCAACCCTGATTAGATCATCCGAATCGTGCTCAACTCAAGCAGTCCTGTGACTCCTCACAAAGACTACCCTAGCCAAGGTTTTACTAAATTGAAACACGACTGTACACAGCTCCTAAACTAGAGTGGTCAATCCCATCATGACATATGCACCGACAAGTCAAGTACTTGACTACACCCAGCAGCCTTCCATCACTGAATTAGAAATTCAGGTAGTCCAGTGCCTAAGTACAGTGAGTTGCTTGCAAGTCACCGTAGCGGTCTCAGGTCGGAGGGACATTTATACCCATATTCCATCGGAGCAAATCTTGACAACAGAAATAGCGCCGGAGTCGATCACGTTCAGTGCAGATGTACCCTTACATCTCACCTATATGCCATACCAGTATCTCCACACTCATTGGTTAAGAGGACAACCAACCTATATGGCACACAATTATCTATGCTTGATAAATGTTGTCATCCTTGGTAACAACGTATCATTTGGTCGCGAACAGATTTAAGGACTAAATGACAAATCCTCCTTTGTCGAGTCTAAATAGTCCTAAGGACTTCACCACAACATAGGAGTTCATTAGAAGATGAAACATTTTGTAATGAAAAATATCAAAATAATTTTTATTAATTCATAATTTATGCATAAATACAAAAATGAGCACAACCATCAACAGACTGACGATTAGCTTTGGGACACTATTCCCAACAATCTCTCACTTTGCTTAAAGCCAATCAGTGCAGTATCTAATACCCATCTTCGACTTGTAGTTGTCGAACTCCTTCATCGCAATGGCTTTAGTGAATGGGTCGGCCAGGTTCTCCTTTCCATCGATCTTCTGAAGGTCGACGTCACCTCGATCCATAATTTCTCGGATGAGATGGTAGCGACGCATAATATGCTTCGTCCGCTGGTGTGCCTTGGGTTCCTTCACCTGAGCAATGGCTCCAGAGCTGTCACAGTAGAGCAGAACTGGACCAACAAGGGAGGGTGCCACTCCAAGCTCGGTGATGAATTTTCTCAGCCACACTACTTCTTTGGCAGCATCTGATGCAGCGACATACTCCGCCTCGCAAACTGAATCAGTCACTGTGTGTTGCTTGAAACTCTTCCAGCAGATAGCCCCACCATTAAGGGTAAAAATAAATCCCGACACACTTTTGCTGTCATCATGATCAGACTGGAAACTAGAGTCTGTAAACCCTATAAGTCTCAAGTCCGATTCACCATAAACAAGCCACTGGTCCTTAGTATTTCTTAAATACTTCAGGATGGTTTTAACAACCTTCCAGTGATTCTCCTCTGGATCAGATTGGTATCTACTCACTACCCCTAGTGAGTATGCCACATCCGGTCATGTACATGTCATGGCATACATGATAGATCCCACTGCCGAAGCATATAGAATCCTACCCATACGCTTTCTCTCTTGAGGTGTTGTCGGACAATTCCTCTTCAAGAGAGAAATTCTATGGCCTATCAGAAGATAGCTTTTTTTGAAATTCTCCATGCTGAACCTCTTCAGTATAGTATCAATGTACGTGGACTGAGATAAACCAAGCAACCTTTTAGATCTATCTCATAGATCCTCATCCTAGGATGTAGGAAGCTT